>NC_052508.1:17691631-17844131 GCF_014356525.2 Nilaparvata lugens
TACTGAACCATTTTGAAGATTGATTCAGTTACTGATTTTCTGAATATTCCTAAATACGTACAAAAATGAACGAGGAACTTGAAGATTTAGCTGTAGGGTGGAATAATAATTTTGACGAAATGAATCAAAGTATAGGCATACTACCAGTTGATGCATACTAAGACAAACGAAATATTTGAACAAGTGAGTTGAGCCTTGTTCAAGTATTTCTGAACAGAAAACTTCAAGAACTAGCCAAGTTTTGGTTGATTCAAATGAATTTTTCATAACGTATTCTATTATTTCTGACTGGAACAATATTCCTAATATTATAGAATGTCTCATGTAAGCACGTTTCTATTTCTGGATATGTTAACTGATAGTGTCGTTGATGAAATTACTTTCATATTGTTGTGATTGTTTCATTGAAATATTCTCCGCTGGGATAGCTTTTGAACTCATTTATCAATTGATTCGATTGATATTGATTTTGATTCGATATTTCATTTACAACTCCCAGCCTTGCCATATTGTCTTCAATTCATTATAAAGGCGTTCGATCAAGCTTCAGTTTTTAGTCCATGAAGCTCTTGAAAAATAGTTTCCACATGAGCTCAAGATGAAGAAATGTGGGAATTTCAATTGATAATGTGATGAAAGGTCAACAGATAATATTCGTGGTGATAGAAATTATGCTCTATACAACATTATTTTAATATTGAGTGAGACAAATTTGAGAATCAACACGTTTTTTGAATCAAGAGAATAAATATTCAGAGCTAATCACAATAATTAAAGAACCATTTTTCACTCCAGCGGTATGAGAAGTGATAGGACTGAGCTATTTGATAGGCTGGAAGGCTGTGATTCGACGAGCGTCGTCGGTCGTCTGAGTCGTCATTGGTGGAAGGCAACAGCCAATTAAGCCACGCCTAAACACGCCACACCTAATCGCCACGCCCATATAGCACACATGCTCACTCATACTGATAATAATTATAAATCCAAATCATTCATATCGGAAATATAAGTCTACTCAAAGAAGGTTTCTCTAATCCTAATGAATAAAAATTGCCTTGAACACTGAAAGAGAATGAGTGATAACATAACTTTCTCAGAGACTCTGAATTCTAAGCAAATAATCTATTCGATCAGCTAAAGATCGCATCTAAATGCGAGATATTACAAAGATTTCATCAAAATTCTGACTGTAGATCATCATAGAATTCTCCTTGGAAACCATATTATTATATTTTCGACTGTTTCTATTGATGAATCTTTCATGTGAATAATTGGAGAAGGGCTCAAATTTTGATTAAACTTTTTACTATGCTTCTTCATATTGAACTATTCACGGAAATATTTCAGAAGGTTATTTTTCAAATTATTTACAAAGCTATATGCAGGATTATTCACAGTTTTTCTCCAGTAACAGTAGGCCTACTCTCTTGAATTCATCCACAATCGATTGATACTTCTCTCACTTTTATTTTGGCACCGGCATCATTACTTTTGCGTTACTTTTCCGGTAATCTCTACAAAGTCCCTCGTCTACCCCATAGGGAACATTGAATCAATTCCAGGAAGAAGGATATCGCTCAATCTTTCCTACAGAGGAATCGCTACCAGAGATCAAAACTCTGTTTATTCTCATCGGCCAACAATTTGCAACTTGCGTATCAATTGCAACCCCAGCTCACTCCAACAAAGCAGACCAGAACTTCTGCTCTAATGATCGGCTTTGCCGAATACTCTCCATCGAATACAAGAATTCTCAACTCATTACAATACGTTTAGAGGAGTAAATCCTACTTTAATTGGAGCGCGTTTCCGAAACCTGGAATTCCATTGTCTGATAACGTGCTCGTAGCTTTTGAAAGTTGTTATCGGCAAAAGTTGGGCAACCTGAATTGCCAGCGTAGCGATTATTCTACTCGAGATAAAAGTAAAGCCAAGATAATTAGACTTTGCAAAACAGCGATTCAGCAATTGTGGTATCAGATAGCAAGAAACAACACAGAACAATATTGTGACTGCAGAGCAGAGGTTGAAACAATTCTCATATATTTTGCTCTGAATAGGAATACTAATTTTATCACAAGAGGTGGATGAGTTTTGCAGAAGATACGATGTAAAACACGTTGAATAGGATGTTCAAATTTGAAAATTCTGTAACTTGATATTCAAAAGTAGGAATTTATTGTATTCCAGTATTATATTCCAGCGGAAGTGTTGTAACTACAATAATCGGTTAATAATTCATGTCGTAGTTCCATGATGAAGTACATTATACTCTTACATAACAAACATTACCAATTATAGTCGTTTATTGAAAGTATTGTTGAGTTTTGAATAATAAGTGGTTTTTATCATTATAAGGATTTGGAATAAGAATTGAATAGCTTCATTTTATAGTCCTACCAAAAGATATAATACTCTCTTTGTAGTTGCTATTATGCTATAAGCCCTACAGATCATAATCACTAGTGATGATGTCTCTCAAAAATTAGAGCTACAGTAACATTAATTTTACTTTTGATCTTTGGAACAAAGCCAAAAATCGGCTTAGCGTACGATTACGAATAGGCTACATCTATCAGTTTATCCTAATTACGATTAATAAAGTTATCAATATAACCTAGAACAATCGAGTCAATTCAGTCCTATTGAGAACAGTTATTCCTGGAAATGAGGAAAACGGAATACCGTGAAAAGCGTTATAATAATATAGTGGTTTCGAGGAATAAAAGTCAATTACAAAGTCTTAACTAATACGACCCACACATTCATATATTTCAGATTTTACTTTGTAGCCTTGAAGCCACAATGTAACTATGTTGTTTGAATCAAAAAACGTTTTAATATTTGAGCGGCTCCAAGAAATGAGGAGCTTTTATGAAAACCTTTCAAATGAATATTTTTCTTTCAATATTATATTGAGCCCAATATAATATTGCGGTGAAGTTTGACAATATTTTTAATTTGAATGATATCATGATTTCTCATATTGTATGAAATGAGTGAAATAAGATTATTGATATTCGAATGGAACAGGCATCAGAGATGCTTCTATGAATCACGACTGCTCCCTCGGAACTAAAAGTATCTTCATTTTGAACAGCGAACCAAGTATGAAAGTAATAACTAATCGATACTCTGGACATCCACTAATTCCATTTTGAAGAAAATATTTTTCAATGATTGTATACTATGATTCTGATATTGTCTGATCGGGCAAACCAAATATCAAAGTTTTAAATACTTCATACTCTGTTTCTCCACTGATTTTGAAGCAAGCTCTATTTATCGTGGAATATGATTCCCAATACTATCTAATCGTATGTTGCCACAAGACTTCAACTGATAACTTTATGTTACACTCCTCCACATATTCCGAACTGAAAGCATCTCCACTGATTTGATTGCCAAACTCATGCAATCTAATTTGCGCCGGACGCACCAAGGGCATTGCTGCATAAATTATTCATTGTTCGTCACAATTAATCTGCTTGTTTTTAAGTTTAGAGGCGCTGCAGCGGTTCGTTAATAATCATTATGTACAGGCCGCTACATGAATGGAAAGTCATGATTCATTTGCTCTCGGTAAACAAGAGGGTGCAAATTTAATGCCGTTCTCTAACGAACCGTGGTCCTCCCCCTCACCCTGTCATCCTGTTTCCCCACCTATCATCGGCACCCTCAAAGTAGTAAACCGAAGCCCATTATTGCATGGACCACTGATAGATGGCCGGGGGAGAGAGGGGGGATGATTGCGAGGGAGTCCAAATATAGAGTCCGAACAAGACCAAACAACCAACTCCAGAGTCACACTCCCAACCGTGACGACAAAGGTTTTTGCTAATAATTCACACCACCCCACTTCAAATACAACCCTGTCTCATTCTCCCAACACTGGCCTCTTGAAATTGATCTCAGAACAGTGTTATTGCGGAATGTGAGCAATATGAAAGGGTGGAAGAATATTTTAAGTGGTTGAATTTGAACTAATGTAGCTGAAAAAGGGACGACCATAATAGATCGAGTGAAGAATTGAAACAGTTGTAGGTTTTCCATAGAATGAAGCACAATAAGCCTGCTTATGTTATTCAATTGGATATAATAATCGGATCATTGAACCCGCAGTGAGAATAATGTGAGAAGGATGTTTGAATCATTAAATTATTCCACATTGAAAACTTGATTATTCATTAACGTGATAATTATCACATATTTCTCATTTAATAAAGTAATCAATTGAGAACATAAAATATCAGTGAGTGATTAATCAATAATTCATTTAATAGATTTGATTTATTACAAGATAGAACTTTCAAGTGTATTTCGGTATGTTAGCCAGTGTATCGAGTAGTAATTTTTAATAATTCTTGTCGTAATTCTTTTCGTATCAAGATTGATTCTTCATGAACACTCAGAAATTGTAGAGCAAACAAGGAGTTGACAGCCACTATCTATTATTTATCTCTAGAAAGTCATTTGTATATCAAATCCTTTTCTGAAAAAATCATGAGATTCTTGAGAGCGTGTGATCTGATCAATTCTAATTCAATAAATATTCTTCGAGTGAACTCTCTCGAGCGATTCTTCATGATCAGATTCTAAAAACCTATAGTATCATTTGGTCAGTTATGAATATAGTTTAGTACTAAGAGTACTAATAAGTACTAATGAGCCTATAGTTAAAGTGGATAGCATAACCTATAATTTTTATTCATTAATAACTCTACCTCATTTGTATTATCATTCATCCCATCATCATCACCTAGGCTTAAAATACTTCTAGAAAGTCGCCTTTGTGAAATAATAAATGAAAATAAATAATGTTTCAATATTATGATTACCATAGTTATCCCACTATTAGGTAGCTTTCATTGTATTTTATCAATCAGTATTCTACCAGACATGTGTTTAGATTAATCTACTCCCTTTCATTCTACATTTCCTATTCACTTGTTTTCCATACAAAATTACTTTCAACTTTGAGGAATATGCAGAGCAGAGAAATGGATGGAGATCAGTCAATTACAGTGATGAATAGAGGCATAGGTAGAAGTGTAAGTGTATCATGAGCACTTGAACACTCACTAGAAAATAATTAGAGAGGGCTGGCCGGTTTAGAACGGCAACATCGTCATCCTATCTTTCTCTGCTGCGCATGCCCCCTCAAGTCAAAAGTAATTTTGTGTGAACTGTAGTATAAGAACTAAATGATACATTTCGAGTCAAATCTCTTTCTTTATGAGAATTGTTTATCATACTCCCACACAATATCTTTTTATTTTCTTTCTCTTCTTTAGTTGCATCTATCTGTGCTGATGATAGTGTTCCATCGAAGAGAGAATACTTTTATTATTCCTTAAAGTGATAATATAACAAACTAGCCGTCAGACTCGCTTCGCTCGCCATATCCGTCTAGCCAGGGGGCTCCGCCAAATTTTGGATCACCCAAAAATGAGATCAGCGGGCTTGCTTCGCTCGCCTGAATTTTTCATTTGAGCATGCTTCATTCCATCAGATAGTCAAAGTACTGAGAAAACGCAGGAAAGCTGAGGAAAACGTTGGAAAAACACTGATTTTGGGCGTATCTTTGATGAAATATTAAAGTCACTTCATCACAAAATTTTTAGACCCTAGCTAATCTCTGTACCAGATTTGAAAATTTTCTGTCTATTACTTGATGAAATAACTGAGAAAACGCAAATAAAACGCTAATTTTGGTGTATCTTTGGCGTTATTTCAATTTTTTTCTAATACAACATTATTACACCCCAGCTGAGCTTCTGTAGTAAATTTGAACATTTTCTGTTCATTTGTTCTCGATAAAGCTGAGAAAGCGAAAAAAAAAACGCTGGAAAAACGCAGAGTTTGGGCGTATCTTTGGCGTTATTTCAAATTCCGTCTAACACAACATTATTACACCCTAGCTTAGCTTCTGTAGTAAATTTGAACAATTTCTATTCATTTGTTCTCGATAAATCTGAGAAGTAGCAAAAAAACGCTGGAAAAACGCTAATTTTGGGCGTATCTTTGACGTTATTGCAAATTCCCTCCAACACAACATTATTACACCCTAGCTGAGCTTCTGTACTAAATTTCAACATTTTCTGTTCATTTGTTCTCGATAAAGCTGAGAAAACGCTAAAAAAACGCTAATTTTGGGCGTATCTTTGACGTTATTGCAAATTCCTTTTAACACAAAATTATTACACCCTAGCAGAACTTCTGTACTAAATTGTAACATTCTCTGTTCATTTGTTCTCGATAAAGCTGAGAAAACGCTGAAAAAACGCAGATTTTGGGCGTATCTTCGAACATTTCTTCAAATCCGTTCTCAGTGCGCCTCTAAAAGGCCAACTGAACAAATACCTACCAAATTTGAACGTTTTTGGTCCGGTAGATTTTTAGTTCTGCAAGTGAGTGAGTCAGTGAGTTAGTCAGTCAGTGAGTGAGTGCCATTTCGCTTTTATATATAGATTATTCCAACCAACTGGGCAACAGTGTTCCAACCTATTTCCAAGTGCTGCTGTTCAGTGGCCTGTTGATGAAATCAATCATAACAACTGAAGCTCTAATGGATGAGTGCTGTCAGTCCACGCGCCAATTGATGGGATACCTCAATGGTACTTGATTATCAACATCTACTCTAATTACACTCATCAAAGTGAACATCATAACTAAACTCCATGAACATTATGATAACTGGAATTCCATGAATGTTACTTTACTCGAATTATGGAAACCCTATGATACAAACGTATTAATTAGACTAGTGTAGTGATAGCGGGTACGAACACAACGGTCAGGTCGTTCAGAACTTCAGCTTCCAGTGTAAGTAGCGATGGCGATAGAATTTCATGAATCACAAACACATTGTGAATCATGGGTATGAACAGTACGGCCTCGATTTCTGAGACCTAATTGATTAGTGGTATCAATCGAAGCAGAAACCCACACCGTAACTTACTCGTTCTGTCGCACCTTGAGAAAGGATTTTCCAATACACAAGGTTAGTTGATTCAATTGTCTCTTTTCTTTAGGGCTACTTTAAATATAAATATAAATATGAATCTGAGTATACTTTTAATTCATTTTGTTAAGACATGTTTCGGCTACTAATGCCATTTTGAAAATGTTTCGGCTACTAATGCTATTTTGAAAATGTTTCGGCTACTAATGCCATTTTGAAAATGTTTCGGCTACTAATAATGCTATTTTGAAAATGTTTCGGCTACTAATAATGCTATTTTGAAAATGTTTCGGCTACTAATGCCATTTTGAAAATGTTTCGGCTACTAATAATGCTATTTTGAAAATGGCATTAGTAGCCGAAACATGTCGTGACAAAATAATTTAAAAGGGTACTCAGATTTATATTTTTATTTCTAGTTGATTCAAGTACAAAATATTTCCAATGTTCAATAAATAATTTGATATAAATTTTCATGAACCAGAACAAGTTCAATGAATAAGATAATTAAATTTGTAAATCATAATTTCATAAGGAACATAATATAATCCAACAAAGAGAACAAAAGTGATCTCACACATCAAATTATTCAGTATATACCTCGCTTTTCTAATTTTTTTCAGTTCATACCACTTGAAACCTACTATAGGATTGTTACTTTTGCTGGAATTGGCCACTTTTCAGTATTTTTTGCTATTGCTGGATTTAATCTCTTGAACTTCTTAAATATATTGCTCCACCAGAAAAATTGAGTTCGATCACTACTTTCCCTACAGTGGTATTTCATCACCTGTGATGAATATGCATGGAGCCTCAATCCAAGGAGGTTTAACGGCACCTTTTCTGTATGATGCAAGTATCTTTCAAACAAGTATGTTTTCTCATTGGTATTACTACTAATGCAATATTTCTGGAATGAATTGATGCTTCCTGGAATGAGGTTATCATTACCAAGCACGTTACCAACACAATACAAGCATTAGCATAGGAAAAACGTCCTGCCTCCTCCTGTCCAGTTAGGTTCATCAATATTGTGTATTCTATTACACTGGGAATGAAATTATGCACTAAAATAGGAGCATATCACTCTGATTCTCATTATATGTCTTGTGTATCGAATAATTTCATACAGGAATCACCTTATAACAAGGAGGTCGCATGATACTCCAATCCTTGTGAACCGAGATATATGATATTGCATTTTAGTCGCTTTTTCATATGCTTTCGATATGCATTATCAATTATCATCAGAATGATATAAAAAAGTAAGAATGATATAAACTGATACCATCCTGTTATCTTCCTAAATATAAGGTAGCTATCATTCGACATCTCTGGACAATTTGTCAAATGGTAGTGGATCGGTTTGAAGGTGGGATTAAATTGTATTTTAAAATTCTGGAAATCCTTATGGAATCAACCCTACATGCTTTTTAATAGAAACACGGTCAAGCTGATCAGGAAGCATTTTCCCTTTTGGACAAAATAGGGCAAATGATGCGAAATAGTCTGATAATTGGATCCCTTCACTGGAGAACCAACAAAAAATAATTGAGAATGTTTGGTGACGAATTGGAAGTGTTTGATATGAAGTGCAGTTCTATAAATTAAAACGTATCGCGTGTTGCTAAACAAACCGGCGTCACGTGACATGAGCTTAATCCCATTCGATGCTCGAATTTAGCCTTGTTCTCTCGTTTCCTATGCCCTAATTTATTCATGACTACATTGATACACGGCTTGATATTGTGGTCATAACGCTCCCACAAGTGAGATAGGCCTCATAAATAGCTCCCGAAATAAGTCCAAGATCAAACCTCATGACAAAACGTTGTGTCCCCCAATAAACAGGTTTATTACTGTTGTTTATCACTCGGATCTAGAAGTTACATGACATCTCGCAACATGATGTAGACTATGCAATGACGATAAAATATTGTATTCGTCCCCTATTGGTTGGAATATAGTAATTTTAAAGCAATGAAATATTTTAATAACGAGAGCTAAGTCCTCCCTAATTTTCATTCTATTACACATACTTCAATTCAAGAATTCGAATTCCTATCAAGATCTTTTGATCTATGAAACTAATGTGATTGTATAGAATTTCTGTAATAATCTAAATTCTCAAAATCAAGAATTGAATTTCATGTTATTTCAACCACAATACAGACAATTCAGAAATATTTAAACTATAAAATACCACTTGTACATATTACTGAGCTATCTTATACAGCTGTATAATTGTGTCATTTTGTGAAAGAATCGGAGATTCATGAATGCGTTCATGTTTGAGAGGGTAAAAAAGGGTAGAAATTCGATATTCAATTATTTCTCCCAATAGATTACAAGACTCTACTTAGGTATTACAATATTACCAGTGATATTTCTGCTCCAAATGCACCTAGGTTCCTCTGGAAAACTCCTATTCGATTCTGATGCACTCTTGATTTGATATGATGGATAACAATACAATAAGTTTATGAATTTAGCACATTTAAACCGCAACGGAAAATAGCATCATCAGCATGTGCTTGAGTATAGTAAGTGGATAATACTTGATATTCTCATCACTGAAACTACCCTCAATTACATATTAATTTTTCCTTAAATCAATAATTCATTTTTATTATAACTAATTCATTGTTATTACTCTATGACAGAAAGCTAACAAAATACCGGCTTGTTGAGGTATCATCAGGATCCACTCTTCTCTCACATACATCATCTGTGCACGTGAGAAGCCAGCAATATATATTTTCAAATTTCATTGTATCCTTCCTATTTAGGATACCGAGAACTCAGTACTTTAACTTCAATAATCTTGTTTTATAAATGTATGGTAAAATAGATTCTGTGAACATCAATTTCAATTACGAATATAAATTTTTCATCTTCATAGAAATCAAAACGAACTGTCAATAATGATTGGATGAACAATTCAATATTGGAATAGAAATTCAAATTCATTCAACCAAAAATACAGGAAGTGTAATTACATTGCATCACTGGGTCTTAGGGCAGATACAGGTAGGTGGAAATGCCGGTAGTGTCAACATTCTTACTAGTTTCACAAAAGATTGAATTTCTTCAAAAGTAGAGTCAAATTTGGGTTATTGGAAATTGAAATTGGTATTTAGTACTTTATTGAATCAAACATAGCTAACAAACATTTCAATTCTTGTGTCAACAGCTTTGTTGTCATATGGTGGATGAAAATGCCGGTAGTGTAATCAATCTCACTACACGCACAGTGGGTTTTTTTCAGATTACAGTCAAATTCAGATGATTTACCTGATTGACAGCCCACGTGACTACGTTCGAGTCACGAGACAGACGCCGGATGTCATGAGGAAGTACGTCGTGGCTACGTCTTCGCCTCCAGTCAGACTACGTTGGCGTACCGACGCGTACTGAACGCCACTAACCGTGCCGACGCGACGCTTTATAGCAGGCTACTGATCAATGTGTGCCAAGTTGCGCACACAAAAACGCGGCTACATGACAGTGCGCATGTGCGGAGAAGGGATTGTGACGTCACAGAGGGAGATCCGCGACGTAGGATTCATCTGTCGCTCGGCAACCTTTGAGGGGAGAGCATAGGATGCTGCTTACTCCGCAGCCACTGGTGAAACGAAAGGTTCTGCTATCAACTCCTTCTATACAATGAAATCAAACTTTCGTATTTTGACACATAAATGATTGAAACTCTGGTTTCTTTTATCAACAAAATTTTCTCATATATTTATGTGATGAAACAGCATGAATTAAAACTTTTCTATTGTAAAAGCTTGAAACCACGTCTGATCGGCTGCTCCAATAATATAGGACCATGTCCTATCCATTTTTTGAAACTCTGCAGAAATTCACCTTCAAAACAAAGTCTTCCTCCAGGATGAAGATTTGTTTTCATTTCTACCATTTGGTGAACTCTACCAAAATGAAAAAAGTAGTCTTTTTCCAACATAGAGAAACAAAATAACAAATAGTTACTCCATGGATCTACATTTTTGAATGATCATTCATAATGGTGTGTTGCAAGAAACATGATTGAACTCATTGATCCAAAACTGAGGAGAGCAAAAGTTATTGAATCTTTCCTCTTCCAATAATTCCTGATGTTGGTGCATTATTAGATGATTGGACAAACCGACAAACTGAATTCTGTTTCCAATCATTCATGGAGTTACTGATGTATGAATAGAGTGACGTATTGATCCAAGATGGATTAAGGATAATGGATCCAAGATGGTTCCTACCACAATTATGAGAAGATGTAATTGTTAGAACACTTCACAGTTATCACATCACTTGATCACAGTTAGCAAAACACGGCATGAGATACAATCATGAATTGAATGGTGTTTTCAAATGAAATAAGCCTACGAATAGTGAAAACTTTTTAGAATGCATTTCTAAGACGTTGCCAAATTTTGAAAACAAGTCGAAAGTAAACTGAGTTGAGAATCGTTTGGTGACCAAATAACTTTTCTTCGGGCAGGAAAGTATATTTCTTTGAATCAACAGTTGTAGAACATTACTGAATAACTGAGAGCTCTTCCACACCTTGTAGCACAGCAACTACCTTACAAATCAACTACAGTGCAACGAAATTTAATAATGCCTTAATAACATCTCAACATGTAACATTGATTAGTAAAATAATCGTTAGTGGATTATTATTATTTTTATTATTTTTTTTTTGAAATTTTCCAATGAAAAGGAAATTGCTTTGTTTATTATTGTTCATTTTTTGGTTGTAAGATTTCTTTTCATAAGTGTATTTTTAATTTTTGTTTGTTATATTTTATCTAATAAACCGCCTTCTTCTGGGGGTACCGGGACGAAGGAAAAAGGAAAAAATATATTATTTTTATTATCGTATGGCTTGGAATTATTGTGGGATGACCCAAGGGTAGTTCCACCTCGCCGTATATAGTCCAAAGCTCCCTAATGGGAAACCGAACACTAAGGTTATAGTGAGCACAATACTTTAAATCGTAAGTGGGAAGAATACATTAACTTCAGAGGGAAACTTGATACATTAATTAATATTATTCACTCTGAACAGACTATCAACATAAAAAGCTTATGCGGGAAGAAAAAGGAATCATTTCATACATCAGTTAAACTATAAATACTCCACTCACATGGGCTATTTCTTAACAAATTGATAAAAACAATATGAAAATCTTGTAGTACCCTTTATTTTTTAAAAAACTTTAAAATAGTTTAACAACTAGTTTCGACCCTATCTTAGGTCGAAATGTAGATTTTTTTAATAAAGTGAGCTAACTGTACGTTGACTCAAAGTTGAAATTTTAGAAAATTTTCCAAGGTGATTTGTGCCGAATTGGAATGTGGAGCAGGACATGAAAATTTACAGTATTAGAATTTATCGTATTTAAAAAATATAGAAACCACACGTCTATCTGAATAGGTCTTCCAAAACGGTCAAAGTGACAGTCGTTGGTGTTGCAAAGGTTTTGTTACAAAAAAGGTGTTTTTTTCTTTGATTTCCTATAAATCTGGTATTTTAACATTTTTACGTATTGAGGTGAGATGAATCATTATTGTTATATGAACCTGAAATATCTTCAAAATCACGCTTGATTCAACGCATCCGACACTGGAAAAATGGAAACTCCTGCAATAAACACAGTTCGACCGAATAATTTGAACCCTTATTCTACTGACAAAGCAATATTTCTGTCAAGTTGGATGAATTCTCGGGTCTGATGCGAGCCAGATGGTGTGTTGTGTTGTGAGACTCCATGTCGATATAGGCTATACGACAGTTACTATCAATCTCTCTCTGACAATGAGTACGACCCTGTCGTATTTTATTACATCGTTAATCCCTGAGGGTTCTTGTATTGCTGTTCGGATGAGGATATATACAACTGCAGGGAAATCGAAATACGACGAAGGGTTCTCCACCATTCAATCCCACGTATAACTAAGCCCTCCCTCACCCTCCCAATGAACAGATTGGAGAATACTGTTATTTGACAACCAGCTCGATCGAGAAACCAGGCCTGTGGAAAACAAGTTATGGACAATTTCGGATCGATAGTTGTTGCAATACTGAGGGAATAACCATCTCAATAAATGCTTATACTGAAGCTGTGTCTCATGTGTAGAACAATGTGGATCAACAATGCATTAATAATTGACAGATATTCGAGAAACATCAAAAAGCTTCAGTACGAACAGAGTAGACAATATAATAAATAATAATTATTTGTATGATGGTAGTCGATTACATCGTTTAAATTTCATTGTCACGATTCAATGTGGAAATTCTTACCTTCTATTGCCAAAATCCTGAATAAATATAATAAAGAATCCCGGATATTTAGAGTGTCGAAAGTGTCACTTTTCTTCCTAAATATGTGTTGTTCTTGAGTTGAGGTTCTAGAAAATAAATTATATCTAAATTCCAGTTGGTACGTACTTTCTTCTTGAGATATTGTTTGTTCACCAAGTTAAGACACAAATTATACTTTTTATGTCTGTAGATAGGAAGTAATACAGTTATTCTGATATTGTATGGACTATTGAAGTCTTTCAAACACACATTACAATGGAATAATATTTTGTTTTTCATAAATCTATTGTTCCTCATCAATCCTATTATATTAAGCGAGCAACTTCTGTATTCTAATATCTGGTTATTTATGCTCAACGGATCTCGAAAACGGCTCTAACGATTTTCACGAAATTTGGAACATAGTAGGTTTATGATATAGAAATTCGATTGCACTAGGTCTCATCCTTGGGAAAACTCGCTAAACGACATTAATAGGATAATTCATCCTTGGCTGAAACAGCTGAGACTTTCGTCGTCTGTGGATAGTAAAAAGTGAGCGAGTGATTTGTGGAAAATCAAAATTTCGCATCCACAAAATTCATAAGCTGACGTATAGCCAGCTGTAAAATATGAAACGATCATTTTGGAGAATTGTGTTCTGTTTATCAATAAATAAAAATAACGAGCGAAACTCGGTGCCCCTTTATTATTCTATGAATCTCATTAATTTACTGTATTACGGAAAATACTCAGTCTAATGGAACATCAAATCAATAGTCTAGGATGTAAACTTCTAGAAATCTATGAATTCATGATTGAAGTTCAAATGGCCTTCAATTGTATGACTATTGATTTTGCCAATAGGAATTCCCGAAGAATTACCATCTATAAGATATCCTTGTTTAAATATGGTTAAACGTTGTTCCAGAAAATTGTTCTCTCTCATCAAATTTTGGCAACAGTCTGTTCGATATGACGACGACATTAAACCAGCGGTTTGATAACCGATGATGAATAGACAAATCAACGTCACTGCCAACAATAAATCAATCAGCTTCCCATTCCATCTAATGTGACAACCAGAGATTCATGTCTGAAAAGTTTTGGCGTAGATTAGCAATAAATCGTCTCTCAGTCAGCCAAATCGCAAATAATGGCGACGATATCGGCAGCTTATTAATGCCTTCATGTTATTGATTGGAATGCTGGGGATGAAAAATTGTTACTGTAAGTTTCCAAGATTCAATGTAAAAAATTGATTGATTTCATCATTATTTACACTACCGGTATCAAAAATGTACACTATCAAAACACACGGAAATTCAATTTCTTCATTTCTTTATTGTAACTTATCTATATATAGGCTAACTTGTAACTTTATTGTATTGTAGCATCGTTCGTTGTAATTTACGATGGATGCACAAATTTGAGGCTGAAATCACATAACTGTTTATTTTCCAATATTTTGTACAACACAGTCCTTGAATTTAGGTTATAGTGAGGGTCACATCACTAATTCCACGTAAAAGTCGAATGAATAAATAAAAGATGAAAGGAGAAATAGGTGACAAATAGAAGCTGCCACTTTGCCAACATTACATAATATATCTTATTCCAATCGATGATACAGTATTGACAACAAAATAATTTTCCAATAGAAGAAAAAATAAATACCGTACTGATTCATTACACACGTTATTTGAGCACCAAATCAAATAAATGACTGCATGTCAGTAATTGAATTACAAAAAAGTATACTGAGACATCGCAGTTCGGAATAGATCAAGAAAGCATCATAATCAATCCAGTGATCATTCAGATCTTCTGTCAACCTTTCATTGATCCTTCAGTGGAATAGGTGATGCAAAACAAATCAAAGTTTGTAAGCGCTAAGACATCCCAAATTTAGAAGAGCTAAACTTCGGTAGCAAAAATATCAGCTCTGACACAGCACAAGAATAGTGTGCAGTATATATACTACATACTATCCTCATACTATCCTTGGACACAGCATACTAGATTATCTTCAAAACTCTCTTTGAAATCTGCATGTTGCTATCATCAAGGCTTACGTTTTCCACTCATTCTTGGGTACCTATACATGAGATGGAAATGCATGACTGAGGAAACATTGGAGAGCAGAAAATCTCTTTGTAATACTTTGCTTTCCCTGTGAGCTTTGACATATGTCCGAGGAATAAAGGTTGCTCCATGAAGGGCGAACAATTCAGACAGCCGATGACTAAAAGATGAAACTGATCAGGAAAGAGTCTTCAATAGATTCCAGATTCTGTGCTCGACCAAGCGTGCTTTCATCTCTTTTCTGCCGGATCACAGGCAAGTCTTTCATCTCTTTTCAGCCAGATCACAGGCAAGTATGGCACAAGATAAACATGACTGAGAGCGAATCTTGTGACCGGAATGTTTTTACAGGGGCGTATTTTCAAATTCTATTAGACTCGGATCACTACACTACTATGAGCCGTAGAATATTATAGCGTTGACTAAAGAATATAAACCTGAAAATTGCATGCCACACAATCTCGAAGTAGAGAAAAAACTTGGTAGAGACCTCACAGCCATGGAATTAATTAGAAAAAAAAACATCAAAGAAAACATTTCGTTCTATTTATTCATAATTTGATAGACTGATTTTCTTACCTGGAGTATTTATTTCAAATGTATGTATTTTTGTGAAAAATGAAATGGTATATTTGTTTGCTCCATTTGTATAATAAGATCATATTTCGAGTGAAAATTGAATGTTTATTACAGGTTGAAAAATAATATCAGTTCTCGCGATAGGGTATTCAGATAGCTTGTCTCAATTACATTAATATTGTATTAATTTTTCGTATAATTCTGTAACTTGAGACTGTGTTCAGAATTCAATCTTACATTTATCATTGAATTGGAAATCCTTTGTTAATTTCCAATAGTTCTCATTGATGATTAATTTTCTGGTTACTTGATACATTATAATCGTAAATGAGAGCAAAAGTGAATTCAGTTCAGGCGCCACTAGTCTATTCTTATCTTGTAGGAAAGCGTATATGAATTTGTAGTATGAGAATTACCTAGAAAATTACCTAGTATCTCTATTTCTTTTGTAGCCTTATTGGGATACAGTGCAACGCCACCATTTTCTTTCGAAATTCGCCAATTTCTTCTGGTCTTCCCGAGCTGGGACAGTCTACGAGGTCGAAAAAGCTAGAAACGATGAAAAATTCAGAGCGCTGTTCTCTTCTGGAAACGGAGTGCTAGATGTTAGACATATAAAATTTATGAGGAATCTGAAGCTGCTGGCCTCTAAAACAATTCGCACCGTCTTTGGACGATCCTGGCTTGCCATTTAGAGGGAAGATTTCTCAATTCTATGCAATTTTCAAGCTGTGAGTGACTTCTCATTTACATTACTTCTACTCTTGACTGCTCAGTCACAGTTAATGAGTCGGTGAGTTTCAGGCTCATGAGCTGGCAGAAGACTTTCGTACATTTCCCACAAAAAAATCTCTATGATAAAATGAATTGGATGATTCTTTGGGTTTTCTTTTCAAATTGTATCACTCCAGTGTGTAGAATCCAAGTATCTTCAATACTCCTAGAATATTGTTGATTTGTTTTTATGTTTCAGATAGATTGTAGATGAGATATATGAATTATAAATTCAATCATAATATTTCTGTATCTTCCCAGAATGAGAGTATAACTGAATCACTGAAGCTTACCTTTCGTATGATTATGTATCATATTGTTATTTGAACCATTAAATCGTAAAATTCCATCACAATATGGATTATCGAATTGTTGATTTTACTGCTAGCTGAACGATTGATGCTTTCTCATCACTTTAAAGGCTGTTGAAGTTTATGAAGTATGAATGATTATTCGCTCCGATATTGAACACGTCCATATGAATTCTGATATGGATGTTGAACTGATGTGAATGCATGTGAATTTATTTTTGATATTTATAAGTGTATGACTCAAATGAGTTTTTGATTTGAAAAACATGAACAGAAATGGAAGATCATTTAGTAAAAGTATTGATCCTCAAGATAGACTTTCTAGATGTGAGTTCGAGTGATTTGTGAGCTGTAAGTTGTAGGAAGACATGTTACTTAGCAGCTTTTGAAATCGACTCCAATAATTAGCCATCTATGAAAGCTTGCTAGAATTTCTTCGATCCCTTGATAGATACTGCGTATCTTGCATACGATAGGCTCAAACTTGTTTCGCATTATCGTTCTATTTTATCCAGCTTCCTGCTAATAATCTGTTTCAATATTTACTTCGAGTATAAATATTTGAAAGCGTGATAGAATACACTAAAATGAGTTACATCTATGGAAATTTGATATGAATCTCAAGATCCCTTGATAGATAATGTACTCCCCATACGATAGGCTCAACTTTCCCTCATATTGTTACTCAATTTTATTGTCTCAGTTCCTGCTGCTTCGACTATTGTGGCTCAGTGTAATCACCTCAACAAATGTACAGACACAAGTAAAAGTTGTTCTGTACATGCAAGTTGCGACTGTAGTTTGTTCGCCAGTCCGCTACGGTCAAATTACTCGAATTTCAGAAAATTCAGATGCACCGGCATCCTGTTATAAACATGGAAGTTAGGCGGGGACCAACGGAAGTTATTTACTTCTTATAAAAGTTGGCAAAGCTCTAGGGATGCTGAACGTTACGGTAAGAGACGAAACTTTCCCCTTTTTTGCATCTTTATAGGCGCCCGTCTCCTACGCTACATATGCTATTTTCATCTTCTTCCTCCTCCTTTCACCCTCCCATCACTCCTTTCACTTCTTGCATGACACGGAAAGCTTCCACGTTTTTACACGACGGCCGAACTAGCAGGGTGTACGGACCATTAAAAATATTAAATTTTCCACCTACAGTTCTGCCATACAAAGTCGAATGATTAATAGATGCGAGTTTCAAGGTGGATTCATTCAAAGTTATGTCTTGCAGTATGATAATATACGTGCATGCTATTTCTTTGAGTTATACAATACTTTGGATAATATTATGACTTGGATAAAAAAGTCACATTGTTTACGAACGGTACTGAAACTAAGGGGACGCTCCCCTAGAGGAGACTTACGTAGGAGGATTACGGAAAAGGCAGTCGGAAAATGTTGACATTGATGACAAATTCGAGGAGAAGTAAAGGAATGAAAACACTGAATTCAAAATTGAATTGATTCATGTAGTAAAATAGGAAAACCTTCACATGATTTCCACCGTTATTGAACTTCAACGATAAGCTTTGAAGGAGTTCAGAAATAAGCGGTTTAAAAAAGCTTTAAAGAGATGTTTGTGTATTAAGCACCATTGCTGTGAAGTTGAATGAACCATTAATTGTAGGATTAGTTTTTCTTGGCCAATGATTGACTTTCACCCTGGTAGGCCTTTCATCTACCAATCATATTGCTGGCTGAATTTCTCAAAGCTATTCATTCTACTCCACTCCACTTTCGCCATAAATCGATCTATAATAAGATGTTGGTGTATTAAGCGCAATTGCTGTGAAGTTGAATGGACCATTAATTGTAGGATAGATTTATCTTGGCCAATGATTGACTTTCACCCTGGTAGACCTTTCATCTACCAATCATATTGCTGGCTGAATTGCTCAATGCTTTCATTCTACTCCACTCCACTTTCGCCATAAATCGATCTATAATAAGATGTTGGTGTATTAAGCACCATTGCTGTGAGGTTGAATGAACCATTAATTGTAGGATTAGTTTTTCTTGGCCAATGATTGACTTTCACTCTGGTAGGCCTTTCATCTACCAATCATATTGCTGGCTGAATTGCTCACTGCTATTCATTCTACTTCACTCCACTTTCGCCATAAATCGATCTATAGCAGCTCAAGTCGACATAAAGATACAGCTGTCACTTGATAATCCGACAGTTAAGGGACCGAGAGAGTGTCGGATCACCAAAAATGTCATATCATCAAAGATGTTATATTCTTAATGTGTTTGAACACAATGAAGTTGAAAAAAGGATGAAACAGTGAAGGATCATGTAATTTATTAATACCAGGATACAAAAAGTCAGTACAGTGATTGTGAAAAGCCTGAGAATTACAAGACTCTCTATAGAATAAATAGCTGAACTGTGTCATATACCTATCCCAGTCTACTACATAAGAATTTTTCATCAGGATAGGATGTCGTTCAAACAGATGGATTTCCTGTGCTCGTGCTCTCAGTGCTCGTAATTTTGTCTATCATAAGACAATACTTATCATATATTATTCACTTTATAATCAAATTTGATCAACTCTGAAAGTTTTATCACAACCACATATTCTAAACTTGTTCCGTGCATCTGATGGAAGTTTTTCGACGTCAAACTCCAACCAATAACTTTGAAAGTGCAGTTCACCTACTCCGAAAATTGTTGGAATATATGAAGGACTGTTGAAAAAAAGAATGAAAAAACTAGTTGAGATGGAAGCCAACAAGTTCCGACCGGAATAAGTTGGGCAAAAGTTATCTTCTGGTTCATTCATGTTTCATTTCTCTTGAGAGATGTGGAACTTTTCACGACATGTTCAGAGGGAGCGAGTTTTACCTCTATTTCAAATGAAGTACTGTACAGACATCACAGTTCACGTCTATCAATATACTCCATATTATCTCCATTCTCTAGAATTTCCGAAATTCATTATAATATTCTTGTGTATTCAATCTCTGTTTATTTTGTTTGCTTATTGATTTGTCACATTATTCTACAATAATCCACAATTCAACTTATTGCCAGATAAAACTTCAAAGAATAATAAATAACATTACCTATAATTTTGATCATTGTTCATTCATACATTCAGAAAATATCACATAATTATTATTGGAATAGGAACTTGGAACTGGAATTTGATACATTCCGATTGATTATTAATATGTGATTGGTTATCATTATGCAGTTTGATCAACCCATTCATAAATTCAACGGGATTTATATATTCTCTCAATTTTGTCAAGTCATTCAATTTACTAGTGAGAAGCATAATCAACTTTTCTTATTCTGAGAATAAATCATGGAATTCAACACAATGATGATCAAAATTATCCAACTGAATCCACAAAATGTTATACAAGCAAAAGTTTTAATTCAAATAAACATGTCCACCCAGCTTTGTTGAACTCTGGGGAGCCTGAAATGAAATTTAACTTTTGCTGTTTAAATCATAACTACGGTCACATTATACTCTTGTCCCACTAGGAAAACCTAGAAAATAGAGGCCGACACAACACTGTTCTGTTTTGATGTAATAAAAATGTTAGAAGGGTTCTGCTTTTCTCTGTTTGAGCTTTTTAATGACATCATAACATTAGCGACGTAATGACCTGCTGGAGTTCCACAAACAAAACATCACATGTTATTTGATAACATACAACTTTTTCCTGGAAATGAGAGAACTTGCAGTAAAATGTTGCTGGCGAACGAGAAAAGCGTGTTCAGTGACATTGGAGCACCGCAGAGCTATAAGAAGGGAAACTCAGGGACAAACCCTCGTCAGGAATCACTTCCCCCAAGGGAAGCTTATCCAAATAAACGAATTACATGTGAAAATATTTATTTTCAATTTCACCGGGAAAGTGTGATGTAATCGGATGGAATGTTTGTTATCACTGGTGGAAACTCAATCGAGCTGAACCTAGAATCGGTGAGTTGAGAAAAGAATTCCCAGGACAGTAAAAATACTGATTTGAATTCAATGGAGAGAAACATTCGGTCAACACGCTGTGACAGGAATTTGTCACACTATTTTATTCTCATCTTATTGAGTGAGAGAACTTTATCCCTCTCACATTGATTTCTCACGGGGCTATTTTCAAATTAATTCAACTTGTGTTTAGAAATAGCTGAAAAAGTGTGATTTATAATGTTGCTCCAATTCAAAAATTCTATTCATTTGAGGATATTGGTTATATTAAATTCACAAAATACGTATTACAGTCCTATTTCATCGCTCCTTTCACATGAAAAAGATTAGATTGTTGAAAAAGAATACTACAATAACGTATTCGGAATGAAGTGGGGAAATTAAATTGCTATTCCACTGATTAATTGAAAGAGCTGATAGTTGAAGGAATTGATAGTTCAAGAACTAAGAATAAGAGTATTGGTTCAATTGGATCAACAAATTATAGGAGTATTTGTTTGAAGTGCCAGAGACTGGATTCACATCTGTTCAAGAATCGATATCAACAGATGGCCATAAGCTTCTTGTTTTGTTTGACGAAATTAATTATTTGAACAGATGTGAATCAACCCCAAATCCTTCCAGACGATAATCTTCTCAATCCTTTCATACGATTATCTTTCCAATCTAATCTTAATGGCTCACAGTGGAAAGTGAGGGGGTTTTTGGATAGCATGTGCATGTACAATCAGCAGCAGCCAAAAACAAACTAAGTAACTAAGCTAAGTAGCTGAATAGTAGTCATTTTAAACTGATATTTCAAACTCTCAGGCAAATTCCACTGTGAAACTGATTGACTTCTAATGACGTTGGAAATACCAACTTTATTAGAATTAAGTCCTAAGATTCGATCCAAACAGGCACATGACCTTTGTCATCTTCTTCCATGTACCTAGGCAGAGAATAGAACAATCTAAGTTTCCTCAGACTGGGATTTGAACATAATTTAAGGAAGATTGCTTGAATATGTACATTGAATGAATTATACTATTTGGATCATATGGAGTGTCTTGTTGATAAAAATTTCAGCAATTTCACTAAAATTTAGTAATGTAATAAAAATTAAATTTAGTAATTTAATAATGTAGTGCTTGGATTTCAATGAAAATCGTGGTGTAAGCCTACATATGATTTGAATAATTCTATTTGAATCGTTTCCAATAATCTTAATATGATTGTCATGAATATAATTATATTGAAGATCACCCTCTATTGATCCATTCTCGAAACCTAAAGCAACTCGCTCCCTCAGTACCTTCTTATTACATCATTCGTCTTTTCGCCCGACATCATTGCAGACAACCAATTGAGATATCCTTAGCAGTGAAAAGAAGGATGATTTCTGCCAGTTATTTCGAACGAATACGCCTGAGTTAGTGCGATTGTCACTTGAGATACTGTCATTCATTCTTCTTTCCTCCCATTTCCTTCGAAACGAGCATTTCTGCTTGTTCAGCTCACTCTTTTTGACATTCAATAACTTCAGCTGTCTATTGGAGACGATAAAAGAGCCCTTCACTGTTGACATCAATACTGCAAATGACAAAGGCTTCATAGTTTGCTGCTTCATTCAATAGATTGGTATCAAGACTCCGAAATGTCATCAAGGAGTTTGTGGGTCTATAATGTTCAGAAAACGGGGAATGATAAAATTAAATGGACCGTCTCCATAACAAAGTCATTTGAGGTTACTGTAATATATACATAGCATGAAAACACAAAGATATAGTCAAATATCACAAACTCATTTGAATAAAAACAATAATGTTTCAAAACATTCGGTGTCGTTTCCAGTGTGACATTTCTTGAAACTTGAAACATCGATTTTCTGTTACTCATTTCTGGTGCACAGTGAAAATTTCAAGAATGATAATGATTAATGAGAATGATATGATATGAGCATTGAAATGTTGGATGATGAAGTATATCAACCATAAAGTAGATTTATTCCTTGATAATGAGTCTCGTGAAAAGGTGGAACAGGAATTCTTAAGCTGCGTTTACACCAAAGTTAATAACTCAATCCTTTTAGATTCTATCAGATTGAACGTAACTTGTCATACAAATGATGAACATATTTGTTTGTCAAGCTCCGTTCAAACCAATAGAATCTATAAGAATTAAGTTATCAACATTTTGTTAATAACTTTTATGTAAACCCAGCTTAAATTTGTCAATCATTTGATAACAAACGTTCACAAGTTCAAGGCCGAAGAGAATATTGAGCTTCTAAATAATATATAAAGAACAAAGGCAGACTTCTGAATATTCTTGAGGCTTCAGGAATAACAAAAGGAGCACAGGATAATCCACAGTTTAGATTAAACGACCAGATACATTTTAACCAATATAACACCATCAATCTTGTTTTATCAGCATGAATTTGTTAGTAGCTTGCTACAGTATTTTCTTGTTCCTTTGTTTTTTATGTCTCTATAAAATTTTCTATTGATTACGTAACAACTATAATAGCTCATTGCTGTGTTTAGTGTTTGAATCACTATTTTGTTCTGTCTGAACCGCTAATTAGAATGAGGCTTGTCTAGGCCAATGGCAGACGTTAGGTACCCTTCATACGTCACGGTCACCATCATTCACAGTGCTCGGCCGTTACTATAAAATACTGCTCTCCTCTACTTGTAGTCTCAGCTTACCAGAAATTGAAAATGGCGTAATAATCCAGACCGGTATCTTGATGTTCAATAAATCTGTGATCGAACAATATATAGCATTTTTATTCAGTGAGTTTAGTGACTCTTAAAGCATAATATGTAGCTATATTTGAGCTGAGACTTTTTCAGTATAGTGTAGTATGATACTAAATTTAAAAGTGGATCATATCAAATATGTAACTACCTTGAGACTATGCATCATTCCACTATGCGAGAAGATGTCCATAGTGCAATATGAGGAGTAAATTTAATACGGTGGAACAACGTACAACTACTACTAGATAGATTAGTTTCAATATTGTGTCGCAGTGTATTATATTATTCATGATCACCAGGCTGGAATTGGATCACGAAACTAATGTTATTACTGTGTTCGTAATCGATTTCGCTCATCGCAAACTGATTGAAGTGAACTACAAACTTTGAAGCAAATAATAGCGTGCACTTGATTTTGAATCTGGAATTCACCAATGGTCATCTATTGTGATCCTCAGTTGAATTGGAATTAGAACTGATGGTTCCTCATATCACATTTCAAAACAGAGATTTGGACTTGAAGACAAGAATAAATAATTTTATCGAATAAGTTATGCACAATATCATCTTTTTCTCCAAATACGTGTTCTTTTTCAGAAGCAGAGTGTATTTTTCTATGCTGTAGTTTATTTCAAAATTTCATAAAGTCAATCAATATCAATACAATATATATGAATGTAAAATTTCATTTCCAATGAGGCGAAACACTATATTCAAAATATTGATATACTTGAAAACGACAAAAGAACAAATCTATTATAATAATGAGATCGAGAAACCGGTTCCGATTGTAGAGACATTATCAATATCTCTCAAACTAAAATTCATGAACAAAGAACTAAAACTCATGAACAAAGCAGTAGACTATGCAGAGCAAGCAATATGAGTGGTAGATGAATGAACTATCAATGTGAACGTCTTCCATTGGTCACTCCCACTCCCGACCAACTTGTAAGCCACTCCCACAATATTAGTACCTTATTGGACGTCTAGGCCAATGGAGAACGTTTACCTTATCAGGCCATTCAAATAAAAATCATCGCTTCTCAATCATTTCTATATATTCTGCTTCTCTATACTTTAGTTTTATTTTACCAGATATTGATAATGTTGTGACAACCAGAACCGGTATCTCATTATTTTAATAAATTTATAGCTGTAACAGCTTGAAGTATTTTCATTTAATACGGATAACTATCAAAATATCAACCTCATTACTTGATAAAAAATTCAAGAGAGATGAGAATCCATTTAGAAATGACTTCAAAAATAAGAGATGAATTTTTTATAGAACAGTGGAATGCAGAGTAGAGTGAGCGAAGGATTAGAAATAACTAATGAGTAGAGAACTGAGAAAACGTAAAGTGACAGCTCTTGTCACTCTGTAATTCTCTAATGATCAGTGAAAAAATAACGAACTCCGTTTTTGTTCCGAGAGAAACTTTAGACGCTGTCAAGTACTGTCCAAAGCTTACGTGACTCAAGAAAGCACTTAAGATTATAATTACGACTTTTTATGATGAATATTCCAGGAGAGTGGACTCAAATCATAGATTGTACCAATGAATGGTGGATGGTGATTATTTCCAAGGCTATTTGTCAACCTCATCTGAATATTGTTGTTATGAGGTAGGTGCACTGTCCTAAAAAGAAACAGGTTAGATTTACTCTGTGAGAAGCATTGTTATGCCTATTGCTTACTCAATGACCGTTTCTTAACACTGCGATTTCATCCACAATAGATTGACATTTATATCAGATTGAATGTTTGAAAAAGAGTATGAAGTTGATCATACAAACAGTTTAGACAATACATCAAATACCTAATAAATCCAATTGGATACTTGAAGACTCTGAGCCAGCCAGGTCACTCGGCACTATTAATGTTTATTGAGAACCTGATCATATTCACAATTTGTGCGACAAAACGACATAAATTCGAATTCATTTATGTGAAAAGGACTTGTACCAAAGCGATGAGCTTGCTGATGCCAAATGAAAAAAACTTTTGTTTAAAGATGTCTTAACATTTTAAGCTAAATACTTTTTACTTATGTCACTTCATGTTGATAGGAGAGAAGGTTGTGGAAGATACGTACCATACTATACAATTGAAGCAGCGTTTCTTAGGTTTGAGTCTCATAGCTTGGTAATGCATTCGCCATAGATATATTCCTCATATTTCTATGGAGGTTGAAGGAAAGGAATCTATGAAAAATGCAGCAAGTCAGAACGAGGATTGTGAATTGATGAAGTGTAATATAATCCGAACGCATTACAGGGCATGTGACAATTTGCCTGGCAAGCTGTTGAAATATGACCGAGCCATTTGAATGCATCGCAGCAGGATTTCGATATCGAATAACATATTCAATCCCTCGGAGTGAAATGACGTTGTAGCCGAGAAGAATTCGTATCCTTTGGGAACGAAGAAAGCCATTCCGACAGCGGCGCATCTCTTATTCCGTTCCCTTTTCAGCAGCCGAGTATAAGGTACGAATTCTTCGATGGATATAATAAAACGCATTCTGACCCCCAACTCTCCGTCGAGGAATCCCATCCTTCAATGGAGTCAGCGCACGAGTCTCTGGTATTCAGTTCAAAATTGGGTGAACGCCTTTCCATGCAATGATGAACGGTGTGATCACCAGTTGCCAGAACGAGCAATGAAGTATGAACTTCATGAGAAGGTAATGTCAATAGCAGGAATTGTCATTTGATGGTAGTGTGAAACAATCCATCCAGTCATTCTGGGAATTTCGAATGATAAACAATTGAAATGAACAGACTCTAGCCTATTGGTGCGTTCAGACATATGCGTCAAGAACACGCGAATTCCACTTTTCATGAGCTGATGGTTTGTTCATTATATCTGTATTTGTGAAAAAAAAAACAGTAGAGGTGGGTTTTTGTTTGTGCGTAAACTTCCGCACTCGACGACAACAGGCATTGTTGTCTGAAAACATTCATATTGTCTAAATTTCAAGTGTGCTGAAACAGCTGATCCAATAACTTTTCGTTTTTTGTGTTTTATCTAGGTATAAAAAAAATCGAATAATATCAACATATTGCGGTTTAAAACTTTAAACCTAACCTCCACCATAAAAACATAATTGAACATAATCTTTTAGGTTATTCAGAAAAATTCAAACCTACCCAATCAATCTGAGATCCTCACCCTGTCGTGGTCTACGACGACATTTATGCACAAACGAAACCCCACCTCAAAATATTGATATAGTGAGCATAGCATAAGCTGATAAAAAGTTGAATGCATGTGTTCGTGGCGTATACGTCTGTAGGCTACGCACCTTAATGTTTACAGAATTGTGGTGACAGTAGAAGTATGCTCTTTCGGATTGTATTTCCTACAGAGGAAAATTATCGCAGACTTTCAAAATTATGATTTGCAATGGTAATAGTATCATTCAAAACATTGCATAACTGATAATAATCATTGGGTTATTTGTTCATGTTTCAAAAAATCGAGATACCTCGAATAATTATTTATTGGAATGTCACTCGCTCTGCAACTATCAAACACCAGGAGGAAGAAAATAAAATAAGAATACGATCCCGACTTGTGTTGAAAGCTTTCTCCTGTTATCTTCCACTCTTGAGTCATTTTTGTCAAGGCTATCTGGATCATTTCTGACATTCATGCCAGACAACTGGCTCAGAGTGAGTTTCGAGTTTCATTTTTTTCTGTGTGAACTGTTGAAAATTCACGCAAATAATTATTAAAGTCAATTCTTATTTTAGATGTTTCAATTTAGACTCAGTATTCCGAAACAGTATCATCATCATCATCGGTGTTCTGCCCGGGCAGGTCCATATGTTTCCTCCCCCTTCTTGAAACAGTATCATACAGTGAATTTGAATTCGTATATTTCCAGCTAGGTGGTAGCCGATAAATCTCATTAAAAACAAGTTGATCACTATATAACAATCTACTGGGAATCAAGGTCACTGGATTAATAGTATCATACATCTTCGATCATTGAGTTCAAATTCTATATCTCGTTCAGTAATAAGTAGAGAATTTCAACGGAAAATAATATACTTCATCAATTCCAAGGCACTGTGAGAATTCGTGCCAGTCACGGAATCATTTTTCCCCCTTCAAAGCTCAAATAAAGATCAATGACAAAAATGTCATAAAGATCAATGACAGAAAAGCATCACGAACTACTAAATCACAAATGGCGTCTGTCATTTCCTAAATGCTCCATCTTTATATATTATCTGACACTAGAAGCTCCTAGTAATCGTTTGGATAGAGTGAAAAACATTGGGAAAATCGATATCAGGCAATTCCATGGAATTATTAGAGTTTACTAGTCAACATTCTTACTAGATTATACTTCTTTTTGTGTAATGCTGATTATCATAGTGGTACTAGGATATTTTGAAAATTTAACATAGAATATGAACTTTTTTTCATTGATTAATCAATTCCTGAAGACACTTTCAATATCAGAGAAACTTTTGACATACTCGGTAGTTCACAAGAGCACATTGAATGAGAAGAGAAAGGTTGATCAATCATACCACATCAGTGGATAAGATTCTTCATCATTTCCTACAGGTACCTTCACCAGGACAATATACAGAATTACTTCAATATTGAAATGACAGAAATAAGTAAGTGATCATGGAACTTCCTACTTGGTAGTATTGATTATATATCAATATTTCACTCAATATTAAAAATTTGATCATGATGAATTAACAACGATTGACTCGTACTTAAACTTGATAATTATCCATGCTATCGAGCAGATATACAAGATAAGATACAATGAGTCTGAATAGAGGAAAATGTAGAGTATGCTGAGGATTTAGTTCCAGTATCCCTATAATCTCATCCTCTTCACACTCGTATACAACAAAGTATAACATAACGCATTTGATTGGAAACTCGAGCCAACTGCAGTACTGAGGAACTCGAAGTTGATTGTTACTCAATCGCAATTTTTTCAACTGGGAGACAACTTATAGCAGCCTCCGCTGCTCAAATTCGAGTCTGAATTTGCACGTGCGAGTGTGAACAAGGCTTGGAAAAAAGCGATTGTTGGCTGGGAATCGAACAAGAAAGAAGCAGCGATTTGAGCACTCAACATACACCTGTGGAAAATCCTCACGTTGAGTACTTTCCAGCTGAGTGCAGCTCCTCTCAGCTTCTCTCCTCTCAACACTCATCTCCTCTCCTTCCCACTCCTCAGAAAAGGCCACTCTCTCCCGATAAATCTGCCAGCTTAGTCCAAATCGATGAAATCTCCACGTCAAAAATCGCCGGAGATTGGATGCCGGGACGGCGGCCATTTGCTGTTTTTCTCATCAAACTTTCCCGCGTGATACGCTATGAAAATCCCTTCCAGGTGGCTTATACTGTAGCGCCTACAGTTTGCAGTTTTTCTCTCTACGTTCTAATATTTTAAACAGACACGAGGTGTAGACATGATCCTAGTTTGGATTCTAATAATTTTCATTGCTCCACGTGATATATCTGGCCAAGGTGAAAATCAACATCGCCTCAATCGAGAACAATGATTACGATACAAAGGAAAGTGAGATGAGTTTAAAGATATGTGTTCTCAACTGTTTTTTCATTTTCCAATCAACCAACATTCATCGACAAATAATTTTACTCCATGTTTGGGCAGTTCCTTCTATGAATCATCATACTTTTTCAGCTGTATTGAATCAAAGATACTGACTCAATACGGTTCATCTATTTACCCACTTTGGTAATAATGTACTCTTTGCTTTTCCACCGAAACT
Organism: Nilaparvata lugens; assembly: GCF_014356525.2. Classification (NCBI taxonomy): domain Eukaryota; kingdom Metazoa; phylum Arthropoda; class Insecta; order Hemiptera; family Delphacidae; genus Nilaparvata; species Nilaparvata lugens. The sequence continues at coordinate 17,721,139 of NC_052508.1, forward strand.
TTTCTCCGAATTATCATCTACAAAAAGTGTAATTTTGAATTATCAAGTCACATTCGGTAGTCAATCAACTAGAAAATTGAATACAACAAACAAACTCTTCACACTTTTTGAATCAATATAATTGAATTATCATTAGAATTGAAGCTCATAAATCATAAATAGTTTATTATTATTATGGGTTTTGCAATTACCTAAGAAATCTGATTTATTGCAATCAATGGGGTTTCAAACAATCTATACAGCTATGAACGATAAGAACTTTTGTATCGCGCGTATCAATACAATTAAAAATATTCCATTCTAAAAATATTTCAGTGGAAAACTCCCTCCCCCCACAATTCACACCGTAGAATTGTACCATTCTGTGTGATGAATGTGAATAAAACTAGAAATACATTGTCTAGACTATAACAATGTGTATATATCGATCGAAATATGATTATTGATAAGAATGTATGAATTTTGTAAAATAATGTATTCTACAGTAAAGTTCTATGATCACAAATGATCTGATGTCTTACTATCTAATTTCATAATGTTGGAGAAAATAAGAGTGTTATGAACTCGAAAATGAGTTAAAACTTATCTCGGGAAAGGTATGATAGCTCAGTGAAAGAACATAATCCTGATAACTATAAGAAGATGTATGAATATCAAAATTAAATACAGATATCACACAAATGTAAATGAATTTGTAAAAATACAGAATGATGCAAATTCCAGAGCATTGACCACCAGGCCAAGTTTCACGAGGAACAATGGTTTATAGGAGTGAATTATTCAAATTGAGGCTTTGTTATACAATTGACGGGTGCAAGCATTCAAGACGCACCCAGACGAGTGAAGAGATGGACAGCACTAAAGGATCATCCATGTTTATGCATGCAGTTGCTTGTACTAGCCAATGTTGGGGGAGTTTAGCTGTTTGTTAGCGAGGAAAACGTGGGGCGAGGAGGGGAAACAGCTAATGACCAAGATGCCGGACTAAGGGTTGAGGGGGAGTCGTGAACTCCAATGTTCCCGATAACAAACTGCCATAAATCATCGGGCCACTATCGGGACCTGCTGTTAACAGCTTCGGGATCTGGCCTCCCAATACACAATGAATGCTCGGGGGAGCTCGAGGGAGCTCGGGGGTGCTCGGGGTTGCTCGCCTTTTGTGCTCGCTCCAGTCAAGACGCCGAATGTAATGTCGACTTGGACAGAGCAGCGGTCAATTGTGATATTGGTAAAGTTTGCCCATTCAAGTTTCGCGCCTCCACCACGTGATATTGATAAGAAACTTTGCCGGCTTGATAATGATGCTTATTACGCTCGCTTCTATGATGAAATATCCCGAGGCACGGCCTATTCATATTGGTTCGTAGCGGGAAATTTCTACGAAGATCTATTCATCACTCCCGCAGCCGATTAATATGAGCTAAGATCAAAACGTTCGAGGCATTAATTATTTCAGGATATCAACTATCGTGAACCTTGGTTATTATTACTTGATCATATCGATGGAAGATGTAGAACTTTGAAGCTTTTATGAACTTTCTCTGAACAATCTATCCTTCACTTTCAAAAGTTCGATCATCTATGATTTACAAATGAAAGTCTGATAAATCTATCGGGTTTAGTCTACGTACGAGTGAAACATTTCGATATCATCATCTATAGCTTGAGTATTACTTTAGAGTAGTAAAATACGTATAGTTAAACTACTGTCTTGCTACTTCAAGGTTGCTGGTGATTAAGTTTGTTAATGATTCACTGAGGTGCATCCTATTATGATCATCACAATCGGTCTTTTTTATTGTTCAGCAATCAACAAATCCGAGGTTTCCACTTTAAAAATAGAAAATAAAAATTATTGAGTTCTCCATAATCCAGATTGGCAATATGTGACTATGAATATTGTTCTGTAGTTTGTTGTAATACTTCCCCATACAATATTCTAGTACTTTATTGGTTCAACATTATTGCCAGATCCGTTTAATCTTATAAAAATCTCACTTTGATAGTCTGTAACATCCTTCAAAATTTTCAACAATTTTTGTTCTTTCCACCTCAATCTTTCATCAATATAATAATTGGGATTCACAGTTTTTTCTACTCATCGGACATAATAGTAGAGACCTTCATCCCCTAAAATCTCATAAGGTTCTTCGTGTTCCCACCTCAACCACTTTTAGATGCAATAAATGAATTAGAACTCCTCTTAGTCGCCGGACACAACAGACCCCTTCTCGTTGCAGCTTTTGTAGGATCATTCAATTTATCATTTGCGCTTGAGTTATTGAAGCCCTTCTAATGTCGCCTCCAAACTTAGAGGACAAGCCCCCACTAAGAGGACCTCTAAGGTGAGCGCTGGTCTTTAGGCGTTTATACCGTACTATAAGAGGCCGACTGTTTATTGTCGGAGCGCATGTTGTTAATACATGGTGGGATAGAAGTTTGAGGCCGGTCTGTTGTTATTTTGCTAGTTGAGAATCTCCTCGTCGGTGCGGAACTAATTCCTTCCTCCTCCCAACTCCTCTGGGGAAATGACGGCGGAAGCTTTTGCCTCCTCCTCTCCTCTCCCGTCTGCTTTCTGCCGTCTCAGAGACCACCGCGGTCCCGTAATTAGCCCTGTGGACTCTCCATCGTCCGGGACCCTCGAGATTCGCCTTCTGCTACTTGCTGGCTGGCTGGCTTCCCTAACACTCCCTCCCTACGACCGACATCATTATACAAACCCGAACACCGAATTTGAGGTGTCCCAAGTGCTTTTGCGTTTGTGTGGTCTGGCTAAGTACCTCATGTATTACAGTTTGCATAGAATCGAGGCAGGGATCCCGTCATTCGTCAATGGAGTTGAATATCCTTGTGTAGAGAGAGCATCTAAAGAGGAAAGGCACTTGTAAGATAAGCAAAATTTTCACATTCATCCGATCAAAAATGTTTCAGTGACATCGGATGCAGTTTCCAATTCTACAGTAAATAATAGTTCCATTAACGAGTCAAGTTCAGTTTAATCCAGTCAAGCTCAGTACAGTTTAGTTTATTCTTCACCACAGAATTTTCATTGGGGAATTGTGAGACATTCCAAAATGGAGTATCAGTGTGAGTGTTTCTATAATTCACTTGAATTTTTCCATTCAATCATTGTATGCCTCCTGTTGGAGAAACCACCAAATGGATAGGTCTACCACGCCACACGCTTTCAGTTAGAACTTATTCTAACAGTTCAAACTTGTAGCATTTGCTTTTCACATCGAGAAACCCTTGAATTTCGTTTGAAAATTAAAGAGAATGAAATTCTACATCATATTGCGGCTATCAACCATATCTTCGAAATAAAATATAAGAGGTGGTCTGAATGGCTCAATAATACCACGATTCAATACGGTAATGGAATCTGCAGAATTGTTTTGGATTTTTTGTTTAAAGATTTTTATATTTCTTGTCATTTATTTTCTGATAACTCAACATAAGAGGATTTTGCTTTCAATGAGAAAATTATTTCTTGCTCAACTACCTATTCTCCAATTCGTCCATTCGACATATTCTATTTCCTTGCTCTGTCGAAAAACCGTCAAAGGAAAAACTGGTTCTTTTGTAAAGATATTCAAATTTTATTTTTCATCAACTTCAGTTTACTATTTATCAGTATCTATCCACCATGCCTTTATTGGATTGGATACAGTTGATGCCCTAAGCTGTCAACTCAACCACTGTAGCCTTGTTATAACTCCCATATTCGCTGTTTCCGTTGCACAGCATAATTCAATCAGAAATGGCGCCGGCTTACAGTTTCGCTGAATTGGTGCGTAATAATGACTCATCATCGATGCCCAACAAATTTTCAATACTGAACATCGCCCAACAGATCAATCAGCCGTCACGTGACATTGCCATTGCTTGTTAAGCACGTCAACTTGAACCGCTGTTTGCGTAGCTTTTTGTACAGCGATATTCACTTCATTCTGTCAGAAGTCCCCGTGAACAACTTCAATGCTTCCCATCAGATTAATGCTGACAGTTTCAAGTGAACATGACTAAAAACAGATCCACTACAGTCTGTCAGAATTTCTCATCTATAACATCATTACTATCGTTTTAAGCAACGCTGACAGTTTGAAGTGTATCAGACTATAGTTATCCCAGCCGATACGTCATTAGTGCGATTGTAGAGCTTGGTTGTTGTGCGTGAAGCCTATCCTACCCCTGCCAGTCTATACAAAGTCCCACTAACTGTAATACTGTTAGTAGCCACAATTCGAATAATGGGCTTGCTGCAGCTCGGCTCAGAAAAGAGAGAGGGAGAGGAAGACCTTCACCAGTAATGACCGATAAGCTGGAATATAGAGCTACTTATCAGTTTTGTATGTCATAATATAATTGTGATGATTGGTCGTTGACGAGTATGAAGCAAACGTAATTGGATGTATTCTTGTGAAGATGAAACTCGGATTTATTTCTAGTTTTAATTGGTGGATTGATATTTGTGGTTGAAATGAGAGGATAGTATTTTACGTTAATTATTTGTTCTGGTTTGGTATAACTCTCATTGATATGACGTTCATCTGAATTGGTCTGTACAGTAGCAGCAAGATGAGTCAGAAAATATCGTGACCAAAATCCGATCGGAAGTGAATTCATTAGAAATGGTTGGAGAAGCATTAATATGCAAAGCTATTATATATTTGATATAAGCTATTATGCTATCATGATTAATATTGCATAGCTATTGCTAAGTTAACATTAAATTATGAGACTTGAAGAAACTTCGTGCTTCGATTTCTATGAAATTCGGTAGATCGCTGCCAGTGTCATGGAGTAGTCTACTGCACATAAGACCGTAAGTTGATTACTGAAGAAGACAATTTTGTATTATTCAATTCAATTTCAATTTATTCAAACACTTTATACATAACATAGAATGTAAAAACAAAGTAAACGCAATATATTAGATTGTAAATTAATATGGAAAACAAGTAAAAGTGAATGAATAACTCCATGCTTGGACGATACGTCCGTGTGCATGTGTGTTCTGAGTGAACAGAAAATAATTTTCTACAATATTTGCGAACATGATACAATATTTTAACCCCTCTGTGATCCCCAAAACTACGAATTTGTTCAATCTGTGTTCAATTTTCAGTACTCAATTTGGTTGTCTATCCAATGATATTGCTCAAAAAGGAAGTTCTCGGGAACTGAACATCATTTAGAACTGGATCAGTCTTGAAACAACGACTTTGGGGCGAAATTTTAGGAAAATCAGACTATATACTGAAAAATGTAATTCAAATCTGGAAAATTGTATGGAGAACAGCTAAAACAAGTTATATTGTGGAAATATGTGTTCCTCCTCCACTTATAGTACAGTGAATAGAAACTTTTTTCTCTATATCCATGTACATCGTATCAAATCTTCTTTTAAAGAATCATTCTCGAATTTATTTCATCCTGGTTCATTGAATAATCTCATTCAATCCCACTTCTAGAGTAAATTCAGTATTATTTTCCATTTTGTCGTAAGATTATTAATTCGATTTGATTCGATTGATATTCTTAGCGAATAACCATCAAGCAAAACTGTTACCCTGAAACTCAAATCTTTGGACAACTCTCGTCAAGATTCTCAACGAACACAGGAGGCTTTTGTAATTAGCGCACAACCATTTTTGTCAAACTTTAAGAGCGATCGTAGTCATATATCAGTGCTAAGCTCTGTTACTGTCACGGCTGCAGGATGACGGAGTGACGTCACTCGTCCACTTTTGTCATGCGGTCGACTTACTACCACACAATTACACAAACTCACACACCAACTACTCACACACTTCTGCAGCCTGGAAAAGGTTTGGCCTATCAGTCACACGAGGCGAGACAAGTCGAGGCGAGTCGAGGCAACGCGAGGCCACACCTGAGCTCTCCATTACTAAGATTGTCCCCACCTCCCTCTGACACTAACACTACCACCATTCACCACTGACAGTAACACCAGCGAGCTCCCATCTGGCCTCTACACAATAATTGTAATGGACTCTCCGACTACTATTCTTCATGATAAAAATCTTCCTTCATACAGTCGCGAGTTGGGAATCCATTACTACACCTCTGAACATGTCCTACATCCGCTCCAACAATGATAATGGGAAGCTCGTTATCGCACATGAATCTTGCTCCATTTGTTCATAAATATGTTGTTTCTTAGATGTTTTCAGCATGACATACCACCACAATAAATTCTCAACATCCAGTCCATCCAAACCATTGTGTTTACATAACCTCATTTAGAATTTAGAATATTTTATCATCAAAATTAGAGAGAGAAACAGTTTTGGGTTTATCCTGTTGATTTTCTACCAATAATTAATTTGATGTTGTGATTGTGATTGTGAAATTAAATGAATAAATATTTGAAGTAGAAGAGACAATGTTTCCAGATCAACGTGTCATGACACTATTAGTTCTCGGAATACAGTTCATAGAGTATTTTTAACGGTGTAGAGACAGCACATGACAGTTAGAGAAAATGAGAAGCTCATTTGAATATTCTTCACAATATATTTAGGTGTGAGATTTACTTTAAGGGGCGAACAAGACTCTTAGCTATTGAAGTTTACATAGATAGGTTTCAGATAAATGGAAACAAAAAAAGCGGTGTACAACTCACATGAATGTACGAAAAACAACGAGCGTGATCGAAATTATGCAACAAACGTTCTCACTAAAAAATATCAACTTTTTCAACATGCTACAGAGAGCATGAAATTGCAAAATCCAGCTATGTTTGTTAACTAATTGAGCATTCGATCAAGACCTGGCACAATACATTGTAATTTGTGATAAAGAATCAATCAATAACATTCTTGTTGAACAGGGTTTCAGTCAATTGGATAAAGCACATTACAATAAAATCAATTATATATTGATCTCCTTCACATACTGTTCAGAATCGGTTTCATAATATTATTGAACTGTGCAAAATTAATCGAAAAAGTATGAATATCAATGTATCTCCTCTGAATACTACGTTACTTGTATTCTGATTGGAAAAATTAGCTTTTCAATATTTAGATATACAAGCGTACTTGTGTGTCATTCTGTCCTGCATGAAATAATATGTGTCTCTGATAGGTACAAGGGAACAAATCAATGTCATTTGTCATAAAAAACAATCAAGAGAATAGTGGATATGATCTATGATCAAACTATGTAATCCTTAATCTTATGAACAATACTTTACGTATCTTTACATACGTTACTACTTTATATTATGGGCCTACTTACACATGTACTTCAAGTTATTATAAGGAACAAACAATATGATTACGTAAACTATTGAACTAACATAATTTCAGAAGTATTAAATACACTTGACAAGTGACCACCCCCTTTCCGCAAAGTTAACAAGACAGAGCCGCTCTAATTGAGTGCTGAGCAGGGCATTACCAAGTGGCGTAAAAGTAAGAATTCGCACAGGAAAAGTGTGTTAATGCTCGAAGTGAGGTCAGAAAACTCATCGAGTCACTGCTGTGAATATGCATGCAGTGTGGATTTACGAGCGAATTTATGAAACTCCAAATTAAAGGGCCGAGGGAGAGTGTAATGATGGCGGGACGGGTGGAAGGTGACCCCAGTAATTGTGTTAGCAGTAGCCGGAGGGAGCAATGTTACATCCTACCCCTCCCTACCCCCTGAAACCCCCAAAACAGGGGATGTTCCCTCTGGTGGTGTACTGTGTAATTAGAAAGAATGGCACACCCCTTGGTCACCATAGCGGCCGTGCTTTGCACACTGCACACCTCGCTTTTTTTCCCCAGCAAGATTTAAATACATTATTCGATAAAACCTTCCCTTTTCTATCGTGCTGGAAGTGATTTTGTGGACATGATTTCCAGATTTTAGGGAAACTCGTAATGCAAGCAAGATTTGAATTTTTTTCTATAAATCTGGCATATTTGTATCTGTAAGTGATTATATTTATTCTGTAAGTGATTTTTTGGTCCTGACTACCAGATTTCAAGCGAGCTAGGGAAATATTCAATAATTATGATTTGAAAGGAGAATCAAATTTGTTCATTCCTGCTATGGGGGGAAGAGTAGAATAGAATAGAATGAACTGGCATCAGCTGTTGAGGTTTCATTTTCATAATATTGTCGCCATTCATAATCAGCCTTCGCTCAACATCTTTTGAAAAAATACTGAATGTAGGATATAAACGCCATACAGTTGGTCTCGGGTGTAGACCTGAATCAATCGTTCAAGTTAACTCAACACAGTTCACATTTCATTGTCTCTAAAGTATCGCCAAAGTTTGATAGTTTAATTGTTTGGAGAAGTATGATACATTACTTTAACATACTTTTGAAGGATGTTAAAAATGTGTAATCTTAGTTACTCATCCCCATGTTCCTTGGAAAGTTCAAAAACCCGATTTCTGAATCCCAGAAAGCCTTGTGAAAAATCTTGTGACATGATCGCAATATACACAGCATAAGGTACAATAATATGGAGTGAATCATACAGACATCATAAAAATACTAGATCTCTCGCGTTATTTTCTCAGTTTATTTGAACGAGAGTGTTCAGATTTGATACCCTAGAGAGAAGAACGCAACTCTAGGGGAAAAGGTAATCGAGTTTGCGTGGCCTCCATTTTATTATGCAATAAATCAAGTGAAATTTACGCTAGTGGTATCAAGTTTAGAATTGCAATTAACTCGGTGTAATTACTGCGTATTAATATATCACTGTTCGCTCAATGCTCAAAGTCGGCCATTTATTCTCTGGCTGCGAGTTTCTCTCCCCTTCCGCTCCACAATGAATAATTGTATCGTTTTGCATGAGTTATCACCATTCAAGTGGAAGTATTGGACAAATAGATGATTTATATTATGCAATCACTATGCACTGATGCTCATATCCGATTCAGTATGAGATTAAAAAGTCGAATAATATTCCAATTTATTTCGAAATCTATGGTTCAACTAGTTGAACGAGCATAGCATATCATGTGAGAATAAATTAATCTAGCTGCTTTTCCTGTATTACGATTAATCTTTTGAGAAATCTGACTAAGTCTTCATAGAGTTATTGGATGTCATCTTCTCTCGAGAGCACTATAAAAGAGATTTCACATAGAATAATGGAATAATATTTCACCAAAACTGGAGAATTATACTTCCATTATACCTATCTTACCTCTATTTTAGAGAGAATTTGGGTTATACGAGTATTTTATACAGTTCTCCAATCAAACAATATTGAAAAACACTGACAGCGGTTATGAATGGATGAACGATAATCTTCTAGTTTTACAACTATTTCGAATCCTGAATTTCTCTGTGATCACTCGAAATTTGATAGATTAACCAGTTTACTTGGAAATAAAAATGATAGAAAATACCTGATAAAATTATGTTGAAAAACTTCTAAAGCCTTCGACAATCCTCACCAAACGATTAGCACTATACTTCTGAAGCATTTTGCCGTCAACTCAATCGCCTTTCTCCACTCAAATCACTCAATAATCGATCAACACTTGAAGGAAAGGAGATATAGCTGAAACTCGCACATACAATTCGAAGAAAAATGAATCAGGCACATCACTCCACTGTATTTATTTCATGGCATTCTTCTAATTTACAAAAGCACAATAATACAGGCACATCACTCCACTGTAATTATATCATGTAATATTTATATTTCACCCGTGTTATTGGATTGGCACGTTATGCAGTCGGTCCTGGCTAGAGTATGACAGTCGTGAGGCCCATTGACGGCCCAAATCATATATTCAGGCGAGGTGGGTCCTTCCCGCAAGGGACTCCCCACCAACAAAAGCCATACGAATTTACTTTTTTTCATATTTCACAAAATATGAGCTGATTCATTCGAGTTGGTTGACTGATTGCCTTCATCTACTTCTATTCCCAATGCTGTTTATGTGTCTTATGTTGATCTCATAGTACACGAATCAAAGAAGTGATTAGTACAGGAATAACAAGAATTGTTCATAACTGTTTCGTTCCCAAATTATAATATAGATGTAATGTTTCGCAAGTTATTCTCAATCTAGATCAAGAGTGCAATATATACCTACATTTATACTGATATTGGTTTGTTTAGAGATTGATTTCTACATAGATTGCAGGTTTGATGCCCAGTGAGATCGGACTCCCCATATAATTAGTGACAATATAATTAGATATAATTAGTGACAAGAAATTAATAAGTTGGAAACAACTGATTACTAGTAACTACCAAGAACTTTATTTCTATGGCGAGTGAGTCTATGAAGAGAATTTCTAGATCAGTACTGACTTAAATAATACCGACAGTGTAATGGAAGCAATTGGAAGTAGTGTTATTGAAATTAGTTAAAATTAGAACGTAATATTTCATTTGCTGGCTGCCTAGCATAGGCTACGGAAAGCTAGCATTTTTTCAACCGATGGATGAGGTGAGGATCTTACTCAGGGTTGGGAACTGCCTAGCTAGCATCCCAGCCTGGGAAAGTTTCCATCCACTCGTCCCATCAACAGCTTCCGGCTCTTCTTCCCCCCTGCCGTAGTCTAGTTTCCACGTGTAGGCCTAGGAAGAGTCGGACCTGAGACAAAAATTGCATTCTTTCCGTGCACTCTTCTTTTAACCGCTGAAGCGAATGGAGCGCATTCAGACACCAATTCTTTTCGGAAGTGTGGATCACCCAAGTCATCATTAAATGGATTTCTTCAACGTCTCCATTATGGTTGAGTCCCGAAATTAATCCTACTCAAATGACAAGGGGCGATTGAAATTTATTTGCATAACGATAGGTTTTTTTTTGTTTTATTGTACCATTCCAAATCTCTTTTAATGTTTTTTTGTATTAGGCTAGGCAGCCAGAGTAGAGTCGAAATTGTTGTAAATAATGGTGGAGAAAATGTTTAATCATAACAAACTTTCATAGAGTAAAAAAATGTAGCTTTCTTTAATCACGTCCACCCTTTGGTAAAAGCAGTTGATAATATCTAATCTACCCGAGATATCCCACCACTGCCACCAATGTAAACGGAGGGAGTGTCTCCTCTCTTCTATAATATTTATCAAAATTATGCTATCAAATCTCTATTTGAATCCTTGATTGGTTGGGAGCTTTTAGTGGATTCGTTCATTCAAATGCACAGATTATCATCATTATCTAACTGTCACCCATTTTAGCAACTAGCAACTACGAGTCAGGAACTTCAATGAAAAATACTAATGAAATTCAACTTCAGGTTTATTGAACTAATAAAACCTTATTAATAGGCAGATCGAATCAATAAAAGTCAGGTAACATGTCAAATTTTCAAACAGAACAAAGTTATTCAGCAATCAATTCAGGTCAAGAAGACATACTCAATTTTTACTCTATACATTTTGGGAACCTGCTAACTCACTGCATTTAAATTTGGGCCTAGGTCATTCTTTGAAACTAAATTTTGAGCTTAATAAGAAAAACAACAAAAGTTCGACACTCACCATTTCAACAATATTCAAACTTGGACTCTTTAGAAACACTTACATACGCTTTAATAAAACTCACTATACTTGAACTCACACGCACAAAAATATTTTCCTGATTCTACTCCTACTAACTCTATGAAATTTGGTTTCCTATTCAACTAGATAAAAATTACTGATAACTGGAAACTTAACAATTTGTCCCTCTGAATGGGAAATGGGCCCAATCAGAGGACCGAGGCTTGCACACGGTTACATGTTTTCCCAGTTACGTCTCAATTCGAACTGGGACTAATACATAATATCAGTAGTACATTTTCCTTGACACGATAATAATTCATGATCTTGTTTTCGTTGTTTCACTAAGTATTTAGAAGACGATAAACTATTCAACTTCGTTGAATTTGTGGTTGAAATTTTCTCTCAAGAGCACTATCAGGAGGTTTCACATAAAAAATAGAATAAATATCCTGAAGACAGAACTTTCAGACATAATTCAAGTGAGTGGGAACGATGCCCTTCAATAACATTCGCAAACTCAAATTGAATGACCCGATTTCACGATTCATAAAGTAGATGGCCTCATCGAGATGGCAAGAACAACTTGTAAATGTCGTTTAGTTTCCTTTCTCAAGGGACATAGATTTTCTTGCCAGCGCCCGGTCTTTGATAGCATAAGAAAGATGTCGCAAAAGTTTTATATTCTTTTATATCTGATGAATACGAGAGGAGAGAAAAAGAAAGTAACTCCAGTTGGTTAGCTGGGAGAGACAGAAGTAGATTGTGGTTGGGAAGGGGGTTGGGGGAAGTGGTGAGGAGGGGTGAGAAATAGAATTTATGTCGTAGCCACTGCAAGTGATCTCCTCTCCGACCAGCCTTTTATCTTGCCAAATCGCCATACTTCTTGCGTCCTGCCTCTTCAGTGGCGATGTCTGTTACAAATTGATACCTCGGCCGACTTTTTAAGGAAACAAGAAAAGTTTCCGCAATATAAGTTCTGAACCCAGACTGGAAAAGAAAGATCTCGAGAAAACTCGAGCAAGTGAGGATGGAGCAACTACTTGAGCAGAGCACTTCCACTCGGCTCCTTTACTTCAAGAAAGATGAGGAGGAACAAGACAAACGATATCAAGATGGTGCGTGTGTTCTTTGAGCTCTGGATCTGCCGCTTTTTTCATATAACTGTTGAAACGAAGAGTTTCATAGGAGTGGATAATGCTCGTTTTTATTGAATTCAAAAGAGCCCTATCACAATAAATATTATCAGTCGGAGAAGAATGATTAATCATAACAAACTTTCATAGAGTAAAAAAATGTAGCTTTCTTTAATCACGTCCACCCTTTGGTAAAAGCAGTTGATAATATCTAATCTACCCGAGATATCCCACCACTGCCACCAATGTAAACGGAGGGAGTGTCTCCTCTCTTCTATATATTTATCAAAATTATGCTATCAAATCTCTATTTGAATCCTTGATTGGTTGGGAGCTTTTAGTGGATTCGTTCATTCAATGCACAGATTATCATCATTATCTAACTGTCACCCATTTTAGCAACTAGCAACTACGAGTCAGGAACTTCAATGAAAAATACTAATGAAATTCAACTTCAGGTTTATTGAACTATAAAACCTTATAATAGGCAGATCGAATCAATAAAAGTCAGGTAACATGTCAATTTTCAAACAGAACAAAGTTATTCAGCAATCAATTCAGGTCAAGAAGACATACTCAATTTTTACTCTATACATTTTGGGAACCTGCTAACTCACTGCATTTAAATTTGGGCCTAGGTCATTCTTTGAAACTAAATTTTGAGCTTAATAAGAAAAACAACAAAAGTTCGACACTCACCATTTCAACAATATTCAAACTTGGACTCTTTAGAAACACTTACATACGCTTTAATAAAACTCACTATACTTGAACTCACACGCACAAAAATATTTTCCTGATTCTACTCCTACTAACTCTATGAAATTTGGTTTCCTATTCAACTAGATAAAAATTACTGATAACTGGAAACTTAACAATTTGTCCCTCTGAATGGGAAATGGGCCCAATCAGAGGACCGAGGCTTGCACACGGTTACATGTTTTCCCAGTTACGTCTCAATTCGAACTGGGACTAATACATAATATCAGTAGTACATTTTCCTTGACACGATAATAATCATGATCTTGTTTTCGTAGTTTCACTAAGTATTTAGAAGACCATAAACTATTCAACTTCGTTGAATTTGTGGTTGAAAATTTCTCCCAAGAGTACTATCAGGAGGTTTCACATATAAATAGAATAAATATCCTGAAGACAGAACTTTCAGACATAATTCAAGTGAGTGGGAACGATGCCCTTCAATAACATTCGCAAACTCAAATTGAATGACCCGATTTCACGATTCATAAAGTAGATGGGCTCATCGAGATGGCAAGAACAACTTGTAAATGTCGTTTAGTTTCCTTTCTCAAGGGACATAGATTTTCTTGCCAGCGCCCGGTCTTTGATAGCATAAGAAAGATGTCGCAAAAGTTTTATATTCTTTTATATCTGATGAATACGAGAGGAGAGAAAAAGAAAGTAACTCCAGTTGGTTAGCTGGGAGAGACAGAAGTAGATTGTGGTTGGGAAGGGGGTTGGGGGGAAGTGGTGAGGAGGGGTGAGAAATAGAATTTATGTCGTAGCCACTGCAAGTGATCCCCGACCAGCCTTTTATCTTGCCAAATCGCCATACTTCTTGCGTCTTGCCTCTTCAGTGGCGAGGTCTGTTACAAATTGATACCTCGGCCGACTTTTTAAGGAAACAAGAAAAGTTTCCGCAATATAAGTTCTGAACGCAGACTGGAAAAGAAAGATCTGAAGGATCTCGAGAAAACTCGAGCAAGTGAGGATGGAGCAACTACTTGAGCAGAGCACTTCCACTCGGCTCCTTTACTTCAAGAAAGATGAGGAAGAACAAGACAAACGATATCAAGATGGTGCGTGTGTTCTTTGAGCTCTGGATCTGCCGCTTTTTTCATATAACTGTTGAAACGAAGAGTTTCATAGGAGTGGATAATGCTCGTTTTTATTGAATTCAATAGAGCCCTATCACAATAAATATTATCAGTCTGAGAAGAATGATTATTGACTGATAAACGAGAACTCTTTATTAATTTTATCTTGAACAATAATTATTATTAAAATAGAAGAAAGGCAAAAGTAGTTGTTGCAAAATAAAACGCAAGCTTATCTCCCCTATAAGCTCAAGCTATAAGCTTAATGGAGTCCTAAGCTTAAGCTATAAGCTTAATGGAGTCCTAAGCTTAAGCTATAAGCTTAATGGAGTCCTAAGCTTAAGCTATAAGCTTAATGGAGTCCCAAGCTTAAGCTATAAGCTTAATACTTTCCTATACTCAATTACCAGTTTATTATTGATAATTATCGATATGTATTACAACATGTAATAGACCCCAGGAAGCTTCAGCTCAAAACGGTATACAAATTCAAATTAATACAACAATAATAATAGGCTATTCATCGTGTAAAGGAAGCTTACTATAAAAAATTTCATTACTTTTTCAACTGTAATTAGAATAATTCAAGGGATATTTCAAGAAGATTGAAGTCGTAGCCTACAATCCTTGAAACCTATTCACAGCTATTGTATGATCAAAGTGAATTAATATTTTTGCATGCAATTGGAATCATTCAGAAAATTCAGTTTTTTATTCCAATCTCCATACTAGAAAGAGCTAGTGTGTGAAACTATAGAGCTCAATTCGATAAATAAGAAATGATTATCATGTATAGCTTTACATTCATTGGAAAAAGATTCCATTATGATAGGAAACTCTTTATTTACTACTTGGTTCACTTCAAATGACAGAAATCAGAAATGAGGAGATCCTACTGAGAGACAGATTGTTGTTGATATCATGATTATAAAGATTTGTATCCATCATGTATCAAGTTTATGATTACAGGACGTCACTCAGAGTAGATAAAAATTTCTGTTTATTATAGTCTGTTTACCCTCTTATTCGATAGAGCCCTATCACAATAAATATTATCAGTCGGAGAAGAATGATTATTGACTGATAAACGAGAACTCTTTATTAATTTTATCTTGAACAATAATTATTAAAATAGAAGAAAGGCAAAAGTAGTTGTTGCAAAATAAAATGCAAGCTTATCTCCCCTATAAGCTCAAGCTATAAGCTTAATGGAGTCCTAAGCTTAAGCTATAAGCTTAATGGAGTCCTAAGCTTAAGCTATAAGCTTAATGGAGTCCTAAGCTTAAGCTATAAGCTTAATGGAGTCCTAAGCTTAAGCTATAAGCTTAATACTTTCCTATACTCAATTACCAGTTTATTATTGATAATTATCGATATGTATTACAACATGTAATAGACCCCAGGAAGCTTCAGCTCAAAACGGTATAAATTCAAATTAATACAACAATAATAATAGGCTATTCATATCGACGATACTTCGTGTAAAGGAAGCTTACTATAAAAAATTTCATTACTTTTTCAACTGTAATTAGAATAATTCAAGGGATATTTCAAGAAGATTGAAGTCGTAGCCTACAATCCTTGAAACCTATTCACAGCTATTGTATGACCAAGTGAATTAATATTTTTGCATGCAATTGGAATCATTCAGAAAATTCAGATTTTTATTCCAATCTCCATACTAGAAAGAGCTAGTGTGTGAAACTATAGAACTCAATTCGATAAATAAGAAATGATTATCATGTATAACTTCTCTTTCATTAGAAAAAGATTCCATTATGATAGGAGACTCTTTATTTACTACTTGGTTCACTTCATATGACAGAAACCAGAAATTAGGAGATCCTACTGAGAGACAGATTGTTGTTGATATCATGATTATAAAGATTTGTATCCATCATGTATCAAGTTTATGATTACAGGACGTCACTCAGAGTAGATAAAAATTTCTGTTTATTATAGTCTGTTTACCCTCTTATTCGATAGAGACCATACAATGAAGATTTTCCGAGACACAGACCAATGTTGACAACATAAAGTTTTGTATTGATTAGAAATCCAGCTAATGGCCACAGGACATTACCCGGATTAATAAGCTGGGATAACAAAAGAGATGCTAATGGATTCCAAGTCGGCGGCGGTGAATCTCCATTGTCAGAAACGCTCTTTATAGACTTCTGTAAATGAAGAAGCCTGAATGGCAGTGAAGCCTAATATCGAGCCCAAGATTAGGAGACCTCAAGACCAGAGTGGCACGCACAAAGGGCTAATGACTGCTCTCTGTGCCCTGTGCCATTCATCTTCACTGACCCATGCCTTATTCAAAGAGGAATCAAATGGCGGGGAGCGTACAGAAGGGAACAAATAGAAGGGAACAGGGAAGGACAGGAGGAGTATTTCAACTATGTGTAGTAGATCGCTCGACCTGATGCTCCACTTTCATAAACCGATTTCCCGTTAGCATTGTTGGATGCCAGATAGTTTTCCCGTAAGACATTCATTTCTTCTAAGACATTTTATTCTATCATGAAGTATGGATCAGAAGATTATCTCTGTTCACTCTTTGTATTCTAATTACTCTCTTGTTTCAGAGAAATAGCTTCATTGTTATAACTGTTCAATTTCATCTGAAATATATTCTCACAACTAGCATCTATTGATAGTAGTAAAGAATTGATTGAATATTTGATGAATTAATTGATTAATTGATTATATTAGATATTCATTAGTTTTCAATATTATTGAATATTTGTAATCATTATTGGCCATGCTGTTTATGAATTTCTTTGTCCTCTTATTCAATCAATTCATTAATTTCACAAACAAGCATAATACAAAATATCAAAGAAAGATGATTATTGATAGTTGATATATCTTATAGATGATTGTCCTTTCTGATTAGACTGTGTAGAAATACTGTATTCAGAGAAGAGTATCAGAGTAATTTTACAATTTCTACATCGAATTTTCAATTTCCTTCTCAATTGTTATTTTTTTCTATAATATCCCCTATTAAATTAATATTATTTCTTCCCTTATGTTCGGACGTAATATTCAATGTTCCCCTTTGTTGTCTGGCGTTGTGTGGTGGAGGGGGCAATTGAAGGTTGAAGTCGTAGCCTACAATCCTTGAAACCTATTCACAGCTATTGTATGACCAAGTGAATTAATATTTTTGCATGCAATTGGAATCATTCAAAAAATTCAGATTTTTATTCTAATCTCCATACTAGAAAGAGCTAGTGTGTGAAACTATAGAACTCAATTCGATGAATAAGAAATAATTATCATGTATAGCTTTTCTTTCATTAGAAAAAGATTCCATTATGATAGGGAACTCTTTAGTTACTACTTGGTTCACTTCATATGACAGAAACCAGAAATGAGGAGATCTTACTGAGAGACAGATTGTTGTTGATATCATCATTATAAAGATTTGTATCCATCATGTATCAAGTTTATGATTACAGGACGTCACTCAGAGTCGATAAAAATCTCTCTTTATTATAGTTTGTTCACCTTCTTATTCGATAGAGACCATACAAATGAAGATTTTCCGAGACACAGACCAATGTTGACAACATCAAGTTTTGTATTGATTAGAAATCTAGCTAATGGCCACAGGACATTACCCGGATTAATAAGCTGGGATAACAAAAGAGATGCTAATGGATTCCAAGTCGGCGGCGGTGAATCTCCATTGTCAGAAATGCTCTTTATAGACTTCTGTAAATGAAGAAGCCTGAATGGCAGTGAAGCCTAATATCGAGCCCAAGATTAGGAGACCTCAAGACCAGAGTGGCACGCACAAAGGGCTAATGACTGCTCTCTGTGCCCTGTGCCATTCATCTTCACTGACCCATGCCTTATTCAAAAAGGGATCAAATGGCGGGGAGCGTACAGAAAGGGAACAAATAAGAAGGGAACAGGGAAGGACAGGAGGAGTATTTCAACTATGTGTAGTAGATCGCTCGACCTGATGCTCCACTTTCATAAACCGATTTCCCGTTAGCATTGTTGGATGCCAGATAGTTTTCCCATAAGACATTCATTTCTTCTAAGACATTTTATTCTATCATGAAGTATGGATCAGAAGAGTTATCACTGTTCACTCTTTGTATTCTAATTACTCTCCTAGTTTCAGAGATAATAGCTTCATTGTTATAACTGTTCAATTTCTTCTGAAATATATTCTCACAACTAGCATCTATTGATAGTAGTAAAGAATTGATTGATTAATTGAATTATTATTAGATATTCATTAGTTTTCAATATTATTGAATATTTGTTAATTCATTATTTGGCCATGCTGTTTATGAATTTCTTTGTCCTCTTATTCAATCAATTCATTAATTTCACAAACAAGCATAATACAAAATATCAAAGAAAGATGATTATTGATAGTTGATATATCTTATTTAGATGATTGTCCTTTCTGATTAAACTGTGTAGAAATACTGTATTCAGAGAAGAGTATCAGAGTAATTTTACAAATTTCTACATCGAATTTTCAATTTCCTTCTCAATTGTTATTGTATTTTATAATATCCCCTATTAAATTAATATTATTTCTTCCCTTATGTTCGGACGTAATATTCAATGTTCCCCTTTGTTGTCTGGCGTTGTGTGGTGGAGGGGGCAATTGAAGGGTGAAGCGCATAGCATAATTGTGCCAGTTGCCGTTTGCCAGCCATTCGAACAGCTCACTTCTCGTAATGTCGATTTTTGCAAAGTGATCTATTGATTTATTGTGATTTATTACAAATGTCGTCTCGTCTTGTATCGTGATCTGGACCCGGGATCCTAGAAGCAAGGAGGATTTGGACATGAAGGTAGGCCTATGTTATTGTGCACTTAGCCATTTAAATTGTTCAACTTGCTACCCGACGCCAGACAACCCCAAAAAGTTCTCGATGTAATTGATACAGTCCACAAACCAGAGTGCTGTTTGAGCCAGCCTCTGTCGAATAAACACCTTATCATTAAAAATGTCACACATAACCTTCATGAATGCTGTATGGATTGAAATAGGGACAGTTTTGATCCTGTGTTACATTGTGAGAAGATATTGTGTGAAGTACTCTCTACATAGTTATAGAACCACACTACAAAGTGGCAATAATGTAGACTATACAATTATAGAGACAGACTCACAATAATTGTCTTTCGAGCTACTTTTCTCACCTACTTACATTTGATGATTCCCACTCAGTTTGCACGGAAACACATGCATTTTCACAAACTTTTCCAATCTAACTTACTCACTTTCATAGTTTATCTTGATTTAAAGTACCACTCGATATGCAAACAGGCGTTCCGTTTTTCTCGTCCATGCGGGGCTGTTTACTCTGCAAAACTTTTTCCGCGCTGAGAATTAATTTCATCCCTTGTTTGCCACCTGAAAAATAGAAAGTGCTTACGCTCCGAAATTTAAAAGTGGGAACTACCACTCGGATATTCGTATTAGGTCATTGTGTGTGTGTGTTTTATGGCTCACACTGGTTCAACATTGTCATGGATTCTACATATTCATAGTCAATCTGAAGACATAAATTAGCTTTATTCAACAAAATCAACATTTGTTCAATCAAATTGAACAACATTCTAATCAGACTATTCAAATAAGTTGAGATTTGAAAAATTATCAATGCTGTTTATATGCATATGCTGAAAATACAAGATTGAGTGTAAGCTCAGATTTCAACACAAACCATGACTAAAGACATATTTTTTCAATGTTCGAACTGGTTCCAGCATACTCAATGAGATTCATATGAATAATGTTTCTCAAACCAACCAATCACTTCATATTGCAGTCTATTAAATCTGAATTATAAATAATAGTATGATGGGCTACACCGGTTGTTATTGTCAGTGTATTGAGTATCAATAAACCATGCCTAACCATGTAAAAAATTTTCCATCAATAATAATCACTTCAAATTTATACAACTTTCAACTTTTGAACAAAATTTCAAAATTTTACAGATTGATAGAGTATGCAGATGAGGAGGAAACGATTCCAGTTCCTGAATGTTTCTATATTTTTCACAAAAGGGAGAAATATTTTTAAATTTATTTTTCCCCCAGTCAACAAAACGTTTCAAAAAAGAAGGAATATGATGATACTTTCACAGAGCTGCTTGAACTCGAATGTTAGATATATAAAGGCGACGGCAAATTTAAAATAAGTCAAGCAAAGATGCTCTATGATGTGAGTCGATGGGATGAATCAAAATAGTTATTGGACGTCGATTATTTCAATTGAGAGATCATCATGAAGTTCTCCAGGTAAAGTGTTATTCTCAAAATAATATATACAAAGTGGCACGTTCCAAGTGGGTAAGAGAAACACCAAGTGAGTATACTCTGAAGAGGAGCAAAGAGAATTGCAATCGAATTTGGGAGTGAGTGGAACAGAGCGAGAGGGGAAATAAGAGAGGAACTGAGAGCGAGCCAACCAAGAACAAACATGAGAGAAAGGGAATCTCTCTAAAGAGATATATTTCTATTTAAATTTAAATTTATATTTAAATTCTTTATTAATTCATACAAAAATACATCATATTAAATTACAGTAGAACAGAGAGAGAGGGAATGAGGCGTGAGTGGGGAAATATCGTAGACACTAGGTTGGAGAGTAAGATATAGAAGAAAAAGAGAGAAGGAATAGGAGAAATGAAGAAGAAGGAGGAAGTGGGGAGAAGAAGAGAGAAAAGGAAGAGAGAAGGGGAAGAGAGAAAGGAAGGCAAGTTCCGAGTAGGTAAGAGAAACACCATGTGAGTATACTCTTGAGTGGAGGACAGAGAATTGCAATCGAATAAGAGAGTGGGTAAAAGAGGAAAAGGAGTGGAGGAAAGTGGAGAGGAGAACAGGAAATGTTTGCGAAATGGAAGTGAGAAAACGAAGATAGCTTGGTGAATAGAAATGAGACGAAAGAGGAGAAACATAAATTGAACGGCATTATGTGATAAAGTTGAAAAGGGAAACATAGAATCACTGTGACAAGGAGATACAGTGGGGGTATAATATATGAGAGAAGGAAGATATCTTGAGAAGAGGATAGGGTCGCAAGAGACGGAGAGGAAGACTGATTGTAGTGACTTAACATCAGCAAGATGACATGGTGTTGCCTCAAGGAAGCCCTAAAAGGTCTGCAGGGACCCATTCCCGTATACCTCCGAGAGTTGACACATTACCTGTAGACGAATGGGATTTTGATGTACTCTAAGCTACTTGTGCAACTACTTGAGTGATTCCATGCATATTGAGCAAATCCCTCCCAGATGACGACACAGATCTTCCCACTCACCAACTTGCAGAAGCTCTCCAAGATTCTGCTGATAGATCACAGCGTCCCACTCACAACATAATAATTGATCCTTTTCAAGAATGGAAAGTTATTAGTTGATATCTTGAACGTCGTTATTATTCTTGGAAAGCTTGTTGAAATTATTGTCTGTTCCCATCATCAAAGGTTCTAATTCCGAATCGAACATTATTTCCAATCAAAGTTCACTCAAATGTGAATATGAATTTTGATGTTATCAGTGGAAATATTATCATCACATTCCCAAGTATGACATGAATAATTCAGATCGAGTGAAGATACTGCTTGATAAAATGCTTGAACAATATTATTTGTTTCCAAGAAGAAGCTAAGTGGATACTCACGGAGTATTCTAATACGGTATTACAACTAATCTAGTGCACTACTACGAATCAAACAGCAGAGATCTGTAGCATGATTCTTTTTAATATGACCATATTATAATATATATTTATTTATTAAAATAAATAATATCATTTCTTCCTGTCTCAATATTTTTCAATATTAATATCAAAACTTTTTGAAGTTTCCATAAAGTTTACTGATCTGTCTTGCTCCTAATGTTGATATGAATAAAATTTTCCAATACAATTCTTCGTTCCTCTTATCTTGTCGATGTGGTTCTCCTTTCAAGATATCATGACAATTATGATATCTTCAAGAGATCAATCAAGAGATCAATGACAGTTATGTATGCAACTCATTTGATGGGAAGAGATGACAGCTTGTTCACTTATCGTGTGAGAAAACAACACAGCTTGTTCCCATCTTTTCCTTTTTATAGACCATTTTTGCTCTACAAGAAGTGCACACTAGTCCCCCTACTTCATTACACAAGCTTCACGCTTTTAAAATGTGAAATAAACCAGGAACTTTATTCCCCAAACTCATTATTCGTTTCAAATAATCAATTTGCAGCATATGGGTAAAGATATAGCCATACTTTGTATGTTGTCAACCAATATGAACCTCAGTCTTGCAATTCATTGATTGCTTCTTGAATAACCTACTATTTGAATGGCTCAGGGCACAAATATAGTAATTCCGAAGCGAGTCGCATAATCTATCTGGAATTATTCCGACAGATGAATTTGGAGCAGTCGTAATCACGTTCAGAGTGCATTAGACGCTCGGGTAGGCGCTCAACTACTAATATTATTACAGGCATCGAGGCAAGCGGGTCTGCCTGTTCCATCTAGGTGAGAATGAGCTTCAATTTGCACTGCCGGATTAATCTCGAAATTGATTTCCGCGATGAATAACTTAGTTTGTTCAATTCCTTACAGATACAAACCAACATCTTGCATTTGATTTCAAGAGTAGACGTTTTGTGAGATTATAATAAGAATTCAATATACTTTTAATGTTTTCTCGGATTAGTCGCATTAACTTCATGCATTAGAAACGGGAAAAGTTGCTCAATTCGAGGTTGCTGTAGGTTCTGGTAAGAAGCCTACATGTTATGGAGTGCTACTTCCATCAGACCGAACAAATATAATTATTTTGACAAAGGTTGAATGATTTTAATTATGATTAATACAATCTAGGGATTTGGATGGAAGATGTTAATCGTTTTCAATCTAAGAGCCTTATGAATTTGTTGAAGGGAGAAGATATCAACTTGTAAACATTGAGAAATATGAAATACTAGCCGTCAGGCTCGCTTCGCTCGCCATATCCGTCTGGCTAGGTGGCTCCGCCCCCTGGACCCCCGACTGGATCATCCAAAAATAAGAACAGCGGGCTCGCTACGCTCGCCTGCATTTTTCATTTGAGCATGGTTAATTCCATCAGAAAGTACTGAGATAACGCAGAAAAGCTGAGAAAAACATTGATTTTGGGCGTATCTTCGACGAAATATTAAAGTCATCTCATCACAACATTTTTAGACCCTAGCTAAAGCTAAACCTCTGTACCAAATTTGAACATTTTCTGTCTATTACTTGATGAAAGAACTGAGAAAACGCAAAAAATACCGCTATTTTGGGCGTTATTTCAAATTCCTTCTAACACAACATTATTACACCCCAGCTGAGCTTCTGTAGTAAATTTGAACAATTTCTGTTCATTTGTTCTCGATAAATCTGAGAAAGCGCAAAAAACGCCGGAAAAACATAGATTTTGGGCGTATCTTTGACGTTATCGCAAATTCCTTCTAACACAACATTATTACACCCTAGCTGAGCTTCTGTACTGAATTTGAACATTTTCTGTTGAAAGCTGAGAAAACGCTAGAAAAACACAGATTTTGGGCGTATCTGTGGAAATTTTTCCAAATCCGTTCTTAGTGCGCCTCTAAAGGGCCAACTCCGGTAGAGTTTTAGTTCTGCGTGTGAGTGAGTCAGTCAGTCAGTCAGTGAGTGAGTGCCATTTCGCTTTTATATAGAAGATAACTGAACAAAACAATTACGAAGTCTTCTCTATAGTCTAACTGGAATGTTACAAATGCCCCCGCCCACTGTGAGCGTGTCTTGTCTCGGCCAATAGCATATTTTGACCTTGCTAATTGAATCAACTTTCAATCATTGCCTCGACCAATAGCAGTGGAGCTCAGCCTCTATTAGTCAACAACAGTTAATGGCCAATCTTAGGGCTTCACTTACACTAGGTCTGTATTATATACTGCTGCTTCTGTACTAAATTTGAACATTTTCTGTTCAAAGCTGAGAAAACGCTGGAAAAACACAGATTTTGGGCGTATCTGTGGAAATTTTTCCAAATCCGTTCTTAGTGCGCCTCTGAAGGGCCAACTGAACATACCTACCAAATGCTCAAACTATCAGTTCACTTGAGATCGATTATGTTGTAGAGACCAAAATTAGTTTTATTTGACCTATTGTTTATTTGACTGGTTTTATTTTCAAATTGTTTCAGTTGAACCACTATCAACCGATATCAAATCGTTCTCGTTCAATAAAGATTTACCACAGATGCCCCTTCACAAAAACACAGAAAATTAATGCTACCCCTTAATTAGGTGAGTTTAGTAGTGAGGTTCAAAAGAATCGATCTATTTTTTGACATCTACCATTCTGATAGGCAGCTAACCAACAACCAGCATGTTTTGATTTTCGAAATGATATTTTTTTGAGGAAAATTCAACCGAGAATCAAGTAAATCAATAAGCATACTCAACTCTATTCAATCATCCCACGCATCATATTATTATAATTCAATAAACCTCGTTACTTTTCTGTCAAGTCCTTTTATTCGCATCAACTCAATGAGCTTCACATCCACTCCACAATAGACGCATTCATTATGAGATAACAAGCTCTGACCTTACGTGAACCTGCTTTATGGAAATGGTGCTGTTGTTTTCCCTCTAGCGAGCAAGTAACATACATTGAAGTGCTTGTTGTGCTTATGTTGTTGCAGGGGTATGGCTGCCTGCCCCAAGTTGCATCGTTCATTCAATTAGCAAGCAGATAAAGGTGGCAAGATGCATTCCATATATTGTCAATGTCCATCCTTAATGGATGAGCAGGTCCCTTAAGCGGTGCCCACTGCTCGTCGCCCATCAGATTGAATTAGTGCGACGCTATTACGCCGAGATACTATTGATTTCTCCTATCCAATCATGCAGTTAGATAATATCTTATTGGTAAGTATGCGATAATTATGAAATGTGTATTCGCATATACGCTATCACTCCAAGATACTACTGATTCCTATCAGATCATGGAGCTAGATAATATCTTATTGGTAAGTTTGCAATTATGCATATAATAAGTATATACTAGTTATGTCATATAACAAGTAAACACTCTCAGATACTACTGATTTATTTATAAGTTCATCTAGTAACGTACAGAGGTATTATTAGATTGGTGAGTATGCAACTGATACGTCTGAGTAATAAGTTTTATGTGACTTTGAGTATGAAGATTCTTGCATGTTTCTTGAACAAATGAATTCATAAATCAGTTTAAGATGCTATATAACCATAAAAACTTATTTTTTTGTGTCCCTTATCAAACATGAGTTGTGTTATTCATATTCGAATTATATTCCCACAATGAATCATTGCAAATTGAGCTATTCAAACTCGTCAAATGAGCAGAGATTTCGCAAACAAAATCCTGCATTGATTTGTTAATTTGTATGCGAATAATAATGTGTCATGGAGCTCAAATGTTCATATTATGTGAGTTTTATTACCATCAGCTCACTCAAGTTCTCACTGACGAGTGATAATGTTCATTATCGTAATGAATTTACGTGTACATTAAAAGTCTATACTTCGTATTGAGAGCATTGATATGTGAATGGATCTATTGGAAAAAGAGTATATATAAAAATGAAAATTCTATACTGTTGATGTCAATCAAACTTCTCCTTATCACTGTATCCTCGATAATGATTTGTGAATTGTTCTTAGTGCAAAACTCGTTATTCATCTTCTTATTCTATTCAAATCTTCTAGAATCCTAAGCTCTTTCAGAATTTTTCAGTATTCTTGATGAAAGATTGTGATTCTTGTTGCACAACTCTCATTTCTATTTCTTTCTCTCTCACTTTCATAAAAATGAGTGTAGTATTCATGACATAATTCATTCATGAAAATATCCTCATGAATTTTCTAGTTTAGCATGCGATCCTTATTCTCTTGCTCCGATTTGTTTTCATTTATATAGGTATGAATTTTGTAAACAATGCTAACCTGCTGAACGATAATTTCTTAAAAAGCAGCTCTATAAAATAAATATAAATGAACTCTATATATTCTTCTCATTCTAGTTAATTCTTTTTCGACTGCCAAGTTCTTCCAGAACTAACTACGAAAGTTCTGCACCCATGTTTGAGGATTCTACACAGGATTGTCTCTACTAGTGTAAAGCCATAGTTAGTGCGACTGATTGAGGCTGTAATGACAGAGTGGCAGAGGCCCACACACAGACGTTGAGGGCTGTAATAGAAGGGCTACGCCCGCACAGGTAGCAGTACAGCACTGCGACACAAAGGGCCTAATGACAGGTTGGCCCAGCCTTTTCCTACAATCTTCCAACGATGGCTGATCAAATAGTCACGTGACTGCTGACGAACTAGTTGCTCTGCTCCCCAATTTGACAAACTTCAACAACTGGCTACTAAACTGACATCCACTTCAGACTGTCATCATTGGTGAAATGAGGAACATTGATGCTATAATGTGAGGAATCCTGACATATCGAAGAGAATTCCACTGAAGGCCACTCCAAACTGTCAGTATAGGATCAATGAGAAGCATCAATTTTATATATAAGGTATACTGACAGTTTGAAAAAAATCTCCCCATACCCATTTCATACTGTCAGCATAGATTTAATGAGAAGCATTGATGTTATTTATAAGAAATACTGACAACTTTGAGAGAATCCTAAACTACAGAACAGTACTTGTGGAGTTTGGAAGTTTGCACTGAAATGCTCAATGGGTCTTGAAGCTTCCAAGTGGCAACTTCAACTCTATGGTGAAGTTTGGAACCAGGATACTTCAATCAACTACTTTGACCTTTCTCTTGATTTCAGTGAGGATTATCAGAATACACATATTGCAATTATTGAATGTGGAAATATGAATAGAAAATTTGATTTGAATGTTGTTTGATGTAGATTTGATTAGTATTGAGAAGTATATAAGTAGTAGAATTTTTAGGTTTGTGTCTGAAATGATTACATTCTTTTTATTCTCATGATAGTCTATAAGGTTTGTCTAAGATGTCATGTGAAATGATTGAGTGAAGTTGTTCGATCACTAGGATCTAGAAACCATCCCAGAAATATAATTTATGCAAGCCAATGTTTTTGCGATTGATACAATTTGAAACATTCATTTTTTCACAATAAAATCCTGGTCTATTTGAAATATCAATTAAAATATTCAAACAACAAATCGATCGAAATAATGAATGAACTAAGATATTGAGACTCTTTTGTGAAGACTACTTTCACCATTTTCACTGATTCATGTGTAGTGAATAATATAGTCATGTCCATCAGTATTCAAGATAGCTGTAGTCTAATAGTTGTACATTTTCACTCATGTATTTTCAACGTGTATTTTTGAAAATATTCAACTGATATCCTAAAATACTCATAGTAACTGATTTGATGAACGAATCATATAATATCAGTCTCTCACCCAAACAGCTCACTCACAAACAACTTCCACAACTCCGCTATAAAATTATGTATACCAATTGAATTATAGACTAAGTGAATTCCAAAAACATCCTGAATAAACCGATAGAAAAAAATAGTTGTCATCTTTCCCTACAGTTTTTCTAGAAAGGTTTTCTATGACTTATTCCACGATGTCAGATGACCTCAGGGAGTGAATAAGCTCATCCTGATCAGGTTTCCACTGAATTATTACACTCACCAAGTATTCTTAGAATTCTACAGTGAATAAAATAGAAAGTTTAAAAACTCAAAAAATAATACTGTAACATCAGGAAAAGAAGATGAAGAGGTGTAGACAATTTTTTTTCACAGGAGCTTTTGTCATAATTTTCACAGAGTCAGGTGACCTGAGCGAGGAGTAAATAAGCTCACCCTAATCAAGTTCTCAGCCAATTAGTTTAACAAGTCTTTTGCAGGTCGACCAAGCCGCTGGCGGCATTAGTGACGCGCCAGGGAGCATTATTGTGCATAAAATGCTTAGCCGAGCTAACAGAATGTTGGCGTCTGACAATAATAGAGAGCTGCGGGGGCGGGGACGGGTGACATGAGGAGGCGGTAAAGGCGGCAGCAACGTAATGGAGCTTTTGTAAAATATTTCGCCGGTCGGGGGAAATTGGGAAGCGAAGCGTGAGGAATGAAGTAAGGAAGTTTCATTAGGGAAGCCAGGAAGCCTGGTGTGAGATCTAAATGAACATTTCCGCGCGCGGAATAAGGCTGCGGCGTCGACGGTTTTTAGCGGCTGGTTTCAGGTTGCGTTGAATGTTTACGAAATTCAGTCGACAGCAGCGTTGATCGTGTTGATGAGTTGTGGGGTGGGGGGGATGTTACAACTGCACCCCTTCGCTACCACCCCTCAACCCCAAACATCACCATCAGTAAGCGAGGTGTTGCCAAATTTGCATAATCTAACAAACAGCAACCACCCCTGCAACGGCATGATGTACCTTCTCGATTCCTGCATCTTCTCTCTCCCAGTCACTTTCACCATCTTACATCATTCCTCTATATCTTTAATATTCAACTCTTTTTTGTATTTCATATTATCATGTAGTCATGACTGGTTTCAAATTTTTGAACCATAATTATCAAGATTCTTCTGAATAGTTGATGTGTATATATTTTACATGTACATGGATTGAAAATCGTTCTACATCATTTTTAAGAAATGCATATCAGTTACAATTCCTATTACATGATATAATCTACAGTTCTCAGCTCTCCTTCTCTTCGGGTCTATCGAGACCTAACCTAGCACGTCATAATAAAAATCAATCAATAAGAAAATCAATCCTTGCTCAGCGTCTTATCTTTATCATGTCTTATTCCACATGTTTTTCTTTTCTCATTCTCCATCTACTGTTTTTTTATTATGAGTCATATCAAGTCATACAGCACTCATTTTCTTCACTCTACTACTTTACTCCCTTTCTTTACTTATTTTCTTCGTCTTGACCATTTTTCCGATTGTGTGCTTCATTTTCTCACCATCATCAACTCCTCATCCTCTGATTAATCATCTTGAACTCCCGTCAATCTCCTCATTCCTCTTTTTTCCCTTTTTCTCTTTCTTTCCCTTCCTCTATTTGGTAGAGAGTTAGTGGGGAGGATATTTTTAATATTCTTTTCGAAGAATGGACATTGATATGTCCAAAGCTCCGCCAATTTATGAAGATGCATAACAATTTAATTATTATCTATAGTTATTATATTACAAATTGCTTTTACATGTCATATACAGTTCAATAATTATTTTCTTAGTCTATATTATGTAAATTCATCTATAATTTTGCTGTATTGTAAGCTATTGTATATAAGTGTATAAGCCAGTATATATTGTAATCTACATAAATAAAGTACTCAATCAATCTGCTTCTTATTATCATTTTGCTATTCTCCCTCATTATTATTTTGTTACAATTTACTCTCTGCATCTATATCATCCTTTTTCTTATTCTACTTCTTCTTCTCCTCCTTCTCCTTCTTCTTCTTCTCCTCCTTCTCCTTCTTCTTCTTCTTCTTCTTCTTCTCTTCTTCTTCTTCTTCTTCTTCTTCTCTTCTTCTTCTTCTCCTTCATCATCTTCCTTTTCTCTTTCTCCTCCTTCTTGTTCTTCTCCTCTTCCTCCTTCTTTTCCTCCTCCTCCACCTACTCCTCATCCCCAATCAAATTTTTCTTTTCTCCTTCTCCCCCTCCCTATAGTTCTCTCACTCGTTTCCGTCCTCTAACTTCATCTTATCAAATTCTTCATCACCTGTCTCCAACTTGTCCTATCCCATCACCTATCTTCCCTCCATTTTCTCTAGATTTCCCCTCATCATATCATCTTCTAATGCTACCACAACTACTACACAAAATCCATCCTCGCCAAAATTTCCTTCACCATTCTCTCAAACACTTTCACTTGAAACTCAGCTTGACCAAGAGAGACTGTTTGATGGCAAAATATACAGCCGGCGGCTTCTCCACCTTCCCTTTCTGCCCTGACGCTTTTTGTTGACATTATGCAAATTTGTGGCTCTATTTACTCACTGGCACCTTCTTCCTTCTCTCTCTTTGCATAGCTCCATCTCTGTCAACTTCCACTTGTATTAGTTGTTGGCTGCATTCTTACCAGGTTGTAGAATATCAAGCTATTGGATTCCTCCAATTTGGGAATTGTTTCTCAACAATTTATGAGTGAGTTCTACTATATTATATATATCAGGCTTCTTGAACTATTATTGAAGAATATACTATTACTTGAATCTGTATGACTTACTACCGATACACAACCGAATTCACTGAATAGTAGTTCAATTTACTGACTGTTCTCGAAATTTAACATGAATTTAAAGATAATATTCAAGACTATCTTGAAGACCGGAAAGGGCATAATTATGATGGTCAGAGTTTCCAAGAACACTAGATTTGAAAGCTGTTTTGTTTCGTCCTTGTGGCTGTGGAGAAAAGAAAATTGATTGTGTTTCCGCCCATATTCTGAGGCCTACTGTATTTTCATCCAGATTCTTCCTTTGCCTCATTGTTTTTCGAACTAATTCCTCGCACAAATTATCAATTCACGTCTTGTGAGAAAGAAACTGTTGGACTTGATTGTAAGTTGATAATAATAACTTTTTATTAATTCTTTGCAAGTCCCTGAAATTCTAATCTTCATATACTTCGTGTATAATCATTCAATTCCATCCCGAATCATGAGATCTCTCTGAGCGTACAAGAAGCTCTGCTGACCAACTCCAGGTTATTATGACATAGTACAATAAATATTTACATTCACATTGCCAGTCTGGCTGAACCTTCTCACTTTATCATGTCTTGCTGAAGATTGTCACGTCTTCTCAAGTTTGGAAAAATAATACAAGTCCACCACTTCAATGATCAAATTTCAAAATTGTAAATATTTCATTCCAGCTCAAAGAAACCACGATATTGTATATTTGTTAAGTTTTAAGCTATTTCGGAGCTACTGTAGAAATATTTCTTTATCTGTCCATTCCGATTCGAAAACCAACAAGGCAACTGCAGCAGATTACTTTATTTACTCGGAGCAGAGAGGGAGCGAAAGCTGTTGAGAGAGACCTGAACGACAAACTCCAGTCAACAGGAAAAGTTGAACGTGGCAAGCCATCTGATAAGGATGGAAAACTTTCCGAGTTAACGAGAAAAGTCTTTTTGTGGAAAGCGGCTAGTTCTGCACGCCCTTTGGATAGGATTGACAGAGACGGCACAGTTCACAATGGACTGCTCACAATGGCGCTAGCTTTTTGTATGCTAAACTAGGCAGGCTGCAATACAGTGAGCCGTGACTACCTCGACTGGTATTATCTGCATTCTGTCGACGCCGTGTCACAAAGAGTTATTGTGCGCGACTTTGCAAAAAATCTCAGGGGAAATTATACACCCGTAGGCGGTGGCCCCAACCAGATCAGGTACCCGAATAACAATGGCAACTCCTCTTCTATTTATGGGGATGCTGTGGCTCTTTCAGATTGCTGAGCTTGCAGAAAGTTGCCTCATAAGCTCAGTATACAACAAACACGCACTCGGCCAATTTGCTCTCAGCCTGCTAAACAAAATAAGTTGCGCCGCAAATTGGATCGTATTTGCAGACAGTTTTGTGTTGTTGTGTGAAGTGATTTGAAGCAGAGGTGAACAGTATTTACTATGGAACTTCTGTGTATTCTAACAGTCCATTAGCAGGCTATCAACTTCGACTCGAAAATGTGACCTGTTTAGAAAGAACTGATAAAAATGTTGTTGATAAGAGCCATTTTGTTGGGAGAGTAAATCAATCCAGAATGAATATTCCATAGGTGAAATTCATTACTTATGGTCAGATTAAACATTTGAATATAGCTTGTCTATGTGTTTGGAGGATAGAACAATCTGGAAAGTTAGTGAAGGAAACTCCTCAAACTTAGTAAGGAGGCATTATCAAAAGCCCCATATTTTTTGCATCAAGACAACAACAAAATTCATTCTTAAGATATACTGGATATCACTGTAATCTCTCCAAGGTTAAGAAGAAGTATATAAAACTATCTCTTTTGAATGGCTGAATCTATTTATGTTGTGACTGGGTAGTTAGAAGTTGACATAAGTTGTCATTATGATAAATATTATAGGTGAGATGAAGGTTATAAGATATAGGTCA
The DNA here is from genome assembly GCF_014356525.2 of Nilaparvata lugens. NCBI lineage: Eukaryota > Metazoa > Arthropoda > Insecta > Hemiptera > Delphacidae > Nilaparvata > Nilaparvata lugens. Next base: position 17,753,741 of record NC_052508.1, read on the forward strand.
TCATAACAAATTAATATTCTAGTCAGTTATATCCGTGAATTGTTCAATTTTGAAATAGTAGGAGAGAACTTCCCAAATACATACCAAATCATCTTCTCCAATTGATTATCAATCAGGATAAAAAAGGTGAAGAGTTTGTTTTGATTGGATTGAAAATAAAGTTTACAAGAACATGCCGGTAACGTGCTGAGAGCTATTCTAAAACAACACGTGAAAGTCAATTTTCTAAATGTGTGCATCTTGAGCTGAATCCGATACGGACATGTTAAGGTGTGAAGACGTGTTGTTCGAAGCCCGACGGCTGTAGCCCACAGGTTGGAAACGCTATTTCAGATTGGATGGAGAGCAATGTTTACACAGTGAGAGAGAGGGTTTATCACCGTTAAACAAAAATAGGGAAGAGTGTTTGGAGGGATGTAAGAAAGACGGATGAGGTGAGAAAGATGGCAAGAGCCTCTTCTGGAGGAGAAAAGGAGGAGATCATGAACAAGCTGAATATGAAGAATACTTGTGAAGTGGAAGGAGAAAGAGGAAAAGAAGGAGGAGGAGGACTTGGAGGAAAATGATGAAGCAGAGAAGAAGGTAAAGGAGGATGAGGATGATGAGGAGGAACAAGAGTTAGAGTAGGTGAGAAAGAACGGAACGGGAACAATGAAGAAAATTATAGGAAAAAAGAAAATGAAAAGGAGATAGAGGATCACGAGAACGGAGAATGGAAAAGGAGAAGAAGGAGGAGAAGAAGAAGAACAACAACAAAACACAACAGCAACGGCAACAACAAGGAGAAAGGGAAAGAGTGAAAGGAGTGCAAAACCAGCACAATAGTTAAAAGGAAGGTTTCGGAGGAGAAAATCGGCAAAAATATAGTGTGAAAGGAAAAATCAAGAATAGATGGCAAATAACACGGAAAGAGTAAAGAAACTGGTGAAGTAGAGGAGAGTAGTAAGAAAGTGTAAGGGTAGAATAAGGAGTACAGAAGAACGAGTAGGTGAATGAGAACGAGGAGAATGAACATGTTGGGTGAAGAGAAACAGAGAAGGGAGACATTTTATGGGAAGTAGAAGAATGAATATAGAAGAAAGAAGTGATGAAAAGTAAGGGATTAGGAGAATAGGAGGAAGACCTGGTCAGGAGAGGAGGAGAGACACGTCAAGAGAAAATGTACAGGAAATAAACAATGTACAGGAAGAGAGGAGAAAATACGTGAGTGAAAACAGCAGGAAGAAGACAAAGTTTCAAGAAGAGAAGAAGAAAGATAGTGTTGATGGAACGTGTGAACGTGGAGCCGGAGCGGCAACAATCTGTTGATTGAAGCAGAGTTGCAGGAACAATCGGCTATCTATCGACGATGGGATTTGCCACACTTGAAAAACAGTGCCGAGTTAATCAAGCTAATGGAATTGAGAATTTCACACTGGCGCACTTGTTGTTCCCCAGGGTGGAGTGAAGCACTCCCCAACATCTTCAATAGTTTGCTCTCCATGTAAGAGTGTCGCAATGCAATTCGTCTTACGCTCTTCAGTGATGGAAGTACAAGAGTACACTTTTCCAGTACAAAACTGTTCGCCACTCACTTTGATTATTTCGAAAAGCTGGCGACAAGATGATTTGCTATGTAATAGTTTTTGATTGCAAAAATAAATTAGAAACAGAGTTTATCATGGTGGAAGTTTTTTTTTCTTCACGTGAGGTAATGGAGAAGAGTAGAGATGATCCCATCACTTTTATATTGAATTTCATACTACTCTACGAGTATAAATGCCAAGGGTACTGATAGAGTATGGGAGCCAGGGAATCGGAGAAAAGGTAACAATAATCTCTTCACTTCTATGTTGAATTTCATACTGCCCGAGAGTATTATTATATACTTAAGCCAGTTACACCCACATCGATTTCTATTCGTATGATTTTTTGTCGTCCTCATAGGTTCTATTAATTCAGAAACTGGACTACACGAATTACTTTAGGAGTTACGCCGACTTCATTGATCAGTCCGTTTTTCTATATAATTTATTATAGAATGTTGGTCGAAGTCATATGGACGGAAATGTCGGGAGAAGAAATACCTGTTTGACCCTATCTACATAATCATATCTGACGCCAGTTGGTCAGGATTTGGGAGAAAAAATAGCAATCATATCCTATTCATATTTAGCTGTTATATTCATATTAAGGGTTGTATGGCAGAGAGGACCTGAGTCCTAATTCCGCCGGTCCGCTCCAAACCTAGCTCCGCAGTGCAGGCTGGATGCTTGTCTGACTCGGACTAGGCGCTGAGACAGCAAATAATAGCAGCGTTGGTGGGAATGCGAGCAGTAATGTCTTCCACCCAGCAATGGTCGGCGTAGTTCCGCCTAGCGGACAGACGAAAGATCAATCCAGTTGGTTATGTGATCCCTCCAGCCAGGCTCAGCCAAGCAGCCGAGACAATAGAACAATGGAGTGGCGGTCTTATTCGCGTTCATCAGCAGTTTTCTTTCTCACGATTATTTTGATTTTTGTGTTACCTATAATCAATAATAACTCCAGTCACCAGTAAAAAGTTTCCAGAAACGTGGTGTACTACCATATTATGATTTTTCATGATGATGTTTAATTATTCAAGATAGTCCAGGCGCTGGCTTACATTGAGCATACATGAAAGAGGCAGAGAATTTGACTTCGGATTATTGTTAGGGGGTCTTTAGTGTATATGAAACTCGATGTCGTCACGTCCCAGGGTGGTCGACAGATTGGGGGGGAGGGGGGAAAGTTGTAAAAAACGCGCGCTTATAAAATCACCTGTCCTGCAGTTACTATTCATAGTACAGCTTTGAATTTTTTCTCAATATTATGTACACATAACTGGCTTTCAATGTGGTCCTCTACATTTTTGCGATAAACCGCATAGTTTTTCCGTAAAAAAATAAAATATCTCGAAAAATGTATTTTTTTATTATGGACTTTTTATTATTTCTCGAATATTTAAGTCGTTGGCCGACTTAGAGGAAAAGGTTCTCAATAAACGTTGTAGGCCGTTTCTTCCTGAATCCAATGATATATATAGTTTGGGGGTTACGATCATAGATGCGGCGGTGGGAGGGGGATAAGTAGCACTGTTACGCTGCGGCGCGGTCCTCCCCCATGATTAATGCGCGTAGTGGCCAGTCTATCGCATCGCTCCTACTAGTCTATGCATTCAAATTATGTATTTCAGGAACGCTATCTTATGTATTTTCGGTCGCTGAACACGATTTTTCAACTCTCAAGCCTCAATAATTAATAATTCTCATCATAATATACAAATTATAGTCAAAATTACAAACTTTATTATTTATAATTACATTGTAATGAAGAACCATCTTTTTAGGAATCCTATATGTGTTTCTCAGTCGATAAAAAACTAATATTCCATGAAGAGACAATAATTATTCGATTTAGTTCAATTATCACTTTGGAATTGCGAAGGTCAATTAATAGAGTAAGTTAAACAAATTATATAGGCTACCCCATATAGAGCACCGTGTAAATGGAGTGAAGTATTTTCTTCATATAAATTTATAGTTGAATCACAAATAATGCTAATTACTCCCATGTGATATGACTAAATATTTGATTTTAAAGAAGATACAACTCTCTATCAACTGATTTCTCTAACTCAAAGACCTTAAAGAGATATAGACCCACAATGCCTATGCCTTCCCAATGATAGCTCTTACTTGAAATTGAAGGCCGCCATTTCAGCACGAGATATTATATATTATATAAATTTGTAATACTATAGATCACAAAGGCATTGGTGGCATTGGTATGTAATAATCTTATGGGTTGCCCCCTCAATGGCGGATTTCAATTCCAAGTACGACACTAGCGCTGCATGTGAGTCTATGCATCTTTAAGGTCTTTGCTCTAACTTATATCTACGAATAGATACTTTTCATCTGGCTGAGTTTGACTGATTGTCTTGGGATGGTACTTGAATGAAAGTTGAATTGAAGATATCTTTGTTGAATCTGGAATATTTTTGGAGAGAATACTGTTAGAAATCTATTGAGGGGAGATCAGTATAATCAAGGTGTGAGAGCAAGCAATCAATTCAATGAAACAACTACAAGAAGGACTCATGAACGGTTCAAATATGAGAGATTGTCAACGTATATTTGAAAGAAGTCTGAAGCTATTTGTGGAGTTTTTTTAGAATCACAATGCAAAATCGATGACTACTTGACATTTATGACTGATTATTGAAACATAGTTTGAATTATCTTCAATTGTATTCGTGCTCTTAAGGAAGGACTCTAGTATTGCACATAGAAACTGGTCGAGAAAAGATCCCGTACTTTTTTCATTCAATCACACAAACTATGCAATGGAGTCTGTGTTATATCTAGAAAATATGAAAAAATACCCATAGAAGTAGAAAATCATTTCCAATAAGGAAACATTAACTCTATACAGTCAATACATTGACTCTCTGTCAAAAGGAAACCTTGAAGATGTAATAATGTGACAACCGTTCATGCTTTGGAACAAACCCTCATTCGATCATCTAGAACTCATAGGTGAGTGATTGGAATACCTAGTCTTCGAAGGCTTTCCTAAAATGGCTGCTACTATATAAATAAATCTTCCATCAAAGATATTCTGTTCAAGTATGTTGACATCATTATGGATATCACTGGAGGGTGTGAAGAAAGTCATCGAAGGATCGAAGGAAGTAAAACAATAATAATGAGAGATGAGAATGATTTCCAGAAGCATAACCTTCTCACGAGAACATTACATTTTTCTTCAAGACTCTGATGGAAAACAGAATTTGCATAATGTTATCAATGGTCTGGAAGCAAGTGAAGAAATGTGTGATTCTCTTTTGAATGTAAAAAGAAATAGTTATTCGGTCTCCAACGATTTTTATCTTAACATAGTTGTGGCAAATTGTAAAAGTGTATTCTTACCTATAAAAAAACAGAGCTCTGTCATTCTCCACGATGCACTTAAACAAAATATCCTAGTTTTAGTTCATTCTAGAACAAAAAGATCTGATCTCTGTATTTTTACTAGGTAGCTGTTTAAAGATAATTCAACATTGAAGTTTTAGTGCAGCATGCATTTTACAATAACCGCAATCTCTGTCAACATCTGATGGATATTTGAAAAAAAAACTATTAATCTCACTTGGCCCATAAAATTATAAGTGGAACTAGTTGTGGATTGATTTGACTAAATCCCTAAATATCGTTGACAAATTCTCGTAATGATAACATGACTCTCCTAAATTCAACTCCTACTTCACTTTTTAAAACTTTCAATACGCTGCAAGATTATAGAAACTTTGTGATGAGAAGAATCATGAAAATTCTCAATGAAGATGGAGTGATACAGGTGGACATTGTTTTTCATGTCTATGGTCTAAATTCAAACAAAAGTAGTAAACATACTAGAAGCAACAAAGTAAAAGAATCACTCCAATAATAGGCTCTCCAAACCATCGAGACTTGATTTCTAAATCTGTGGCAAGGATTTGCACGTTAACATACGTTAGCTACGTGCAGGAATACATTCATTCATTCATTTGTGGATTGAATTACAAATCATATAAATATTATGTTTGAGAAAGAATCACAGGCATGGCCCAAAACTATTCTATTCCTAACTTTTGATACTGAATAACTTGTTACCATTTCAAAACAGTCTGAACGGGAATACCATAATGGATGAATCAATCAAAAGTTAGTGAAATACCATTATAATAATACTGTTAGAAATAATTTGAATGAATATTAAAATTTTCATTTCATTTTGATTTGACACATATATATTATTATATTGGATATAATTTTTCAAAAGTTCACGACAAACTGAAGATACATGAAAGATAATAACTTTCATACTAAACATAATTATTATTATGATAATAAATGAATGATGAATTCCATATCCACCTTTAAGAACTAAGAAATTCCACAAACACTTCTTGGAAATTAACTGACCACACTATATCAAGTAAGCGTGGCCAGTGTGTACTTGATAATTTAGCCTGCAGCGCATCACAATAAATGAATTTGAAATAAAAACAATAAAACACAAACACATATTAATATTTCATTATTCTATCTTAATATGTTCCTTGAAACCCAAGTTTCGTTTATTTCAAACAGTCATTTCTTAGTTTCCTTGCAGAATGAGATGAAGTTTGTAATTTTGACCATAATTTGTATATTATGATGAGAATTATTAATTATTGAGGCTTGAGAGTTGAAAAATCGTGTTCAGCGACCGAAAATACATAAGATAGCGTTCCTGAAATACATAATTTGAATGCATAGACTAGTAGGAGCGATGCGATAGACATGCCACTATGCGCATTAATCATGGGGGAGGACCGCGCCGCAGCGTAACAGTGCTACTTATCCCCCTCCCACCGCCGCATCTATGATCGTAACCCCCAAACTATATATATCATTGGATTCAGGAAGAAACGGCCTACAACGTTTATTGAGAACCTTTTCCTCTAAGTCGGCCAACGACTTAAATATTCGAGAAATAATAGAAAGTCCATAATAAAAAAATACATTTTTCGAGATATTTTATTTTTTTACGGAAAAACTATGCGGTTTTTCGCAAAAATGTAGAGGACCACATTGAAAGCCAATTAAGTGTACATAATATTGAGAAAAAATTCAAAGCTGTACTATGAATAGTAACTGCAGGACAGGTGATTTTATAAGCGCGCGTTTTTTACAACTTTCCTCCCTCCCCCCCAATCTGTCGACCACCCTGGGACGTGACGACATCGAGTTTCATATACACTAAAGACCCCCTAACAATAATCCGAAGTCAAATTCTCTGCCTCTCTCATGTATGCTCAATGTAAGCCAGCGCCTGGACTAAGAACATTGTTGACATTCTGAGCCTTCAGGCTAAACTTGGGGTTGCTGAGAACGAATCTGCAATCAGAATTTCTCTATCACGAGAAATAACGAAAAAACCCAGCTGTTGATCTTCCGGCAACCGTTAACAGTCATCCTGCAATGCGGCCGAAACACTTCCAAGCCAGACACCCATCTCAAATGACAACAACGCCAAGCTGTGAGAAACCATCCTGCACTGCGGCGCTAGGTTAATACAGGCAAATAATCAATCAATCCTCATTCATATACAGTACATGAAATAATTCAGGTAAAACAATAACAGGCATTAACCTGTCTAGAGGCTATGGTGAAAATGATAAATTCACACACAATTTTGATACCAAAAAAATGCATGTTTCATCATATTATCTACTATATAGCTGTAGTTCTTGCAATTTTGTCGGAGTTCACCGTATACGGATGGATGCAAGTAGTCGACTTCAATGTAGTATTACCCTAATTTATTCACTTCCATGGCAATCACGCCCATATGTGATTTGTGCGATGAATTCAGATTCGGAAAGATTTTCCGAAATAGCACGCATGTTCCTTTCACTGCCAGCAGGAGAGTTCGAAAAGTACAATAATGGTGGAGACTTTCTATGTGAGCTACATAAAGCTATGCTGTACATCCAGAAGGCCACACGGCCATATTCTTCCGGAAACGTTCAAGTCTCACGGAAACATTCTTATAATCTCACGAGAATCTTCTTCTCAATTTCCATATTTATGGGGAATGATTGTAGATTTGCACCAATTCACGATTCTTCTGCTCCTATCACATTGGTCAATCTCTAGCTCTATTGAGATTTGTCACAGCTGTGTCACATCGAGAATAGAAAATTAGGAGTCAGGTTAGAAATTTTATAACATTGAACTGAATCGAATCACTCATATCCACTTCATAGTAAGACTCTCACAAAAATATCCTCTTTACAAGACTTTCTCAATATGCTTTCAAATTTGATGTTTGAAATCTCAAAAGTTCTTTATTGACCTAATCAATAACTTCCTGTATACTAGTTATGCTGACACTATTTTTATAGCATATTCTTAATTTTGTATTTTCTCTCTATAAACACTACTGGAATACACCAATTTTCAATCAACTCAATTTTTGTAATTGGAAAAACAAAGTTTCATTTCAGTAAAATCGACATATAATATTAAATTTAATAAGTGTGAATTTGACTAGTAAGAACTGTTCTATTTCAATAGATGTGGATTGGACTGAAAAAACTGTTTTCCCAACTATAGAGAAGTCGCACAATATCAAAGCATACTCAACATTTTATCAATCTTTGACATCTTTAACAATAATTTGGTATCGCATTATGGTTCTCAACCGAGAAACAGAACAATGAATGGAACTGATAAGGAAATGTGGGAACTTCTTCATTGTCTAAGAATGAAGTTTTCCGTAGTTTATTGGGAGCGAAGTAGAGTTGAGTTGAGTGCAGTGCAGATGCTTGAAGGGAAAAAGCAATCCAAGGAAGAGTCCAATCGAGCTGGCACGACTCACTCTTATCCGGTCTTGTCCTACAACTTATTAAATTACTTGACAGATCACTTTGCAGAAAATTTGCTCAGACAAAGCCTGCAGCTCAATTCGTTTTTTACAACGGTTTGAACTTTATTAAAGGAGAGTATAAAGCTTTGGAGTTGTGTGGGTTGGAAGTGTTGTGGTGAGCTGGGTCGTTGAGTACTTTTCTCTCTCTCTTTCTTTCTCTCTCAGTCATCTCTCAGCCACAACGCCGCTGTAAATATGATGAAGGAAGAAGAGGAGGCATCAAGTTTTAACGAGTGGCAGTTGTTGCCCATGTCCCAGAAGAAATGAAAAAACTCAGTTAATTTCCCGAAAGACTTGGCCCTCTCCTGCATTCGTCAGCTCACTTCTTGCCCTACTCCTACTCCTCCTCCTCAACCACCTCCTCTCCACCGCTCCTACTCCTACACACTCACCCACCCCCACTGTTAGCATCGCTCTCTCATCAGTCAGCTAAGAAACGTTTCCGATCAGTCCTACACTTTCCATCTTCCACCTGACAATTAAAGGATCGACCTTTGCAGCATCGGAAACTCGGAACCGAAAATTGCTTTATCGTTTTCCAACTGCTTTCACATCAAATTCTCCCCCCTACCCATCTAAACCACCATCCAATTCAATTCATTCGTTTTTTCTCTATCTCTATCTTTCTCTCGCCAGCGTTCCATTCATAATCGAATTCGCGTCAAGGGAAATCATGGCGAGTGCTGGAATCAAGGAGGCAGACCACCGCGGCATTTGGGCGAGCCGATCAAGGTAGCACAGTCGAACCTTTTTGATGTAATGACGCCCGTTGGTTCGCATGAAACAATAATCCTTATTCTGACAGGCGATACTGATCCATATGCATCATAATACATTCAACGCTGATCTCGGTGTAAATGACGATATATGGTCCATTAAAAAAAAATGTGTTTCATATCTGGTTGAAAACGTTGAACAATCTACGTTCAAACTGTGATGCTACATAACTCGAAGGCCCGGTTACAAGAAAGCCTGTTAAAATTTGAACGTCATTAAATGCCACAAGAACCAATCAGAGAAGCCTTCTTCTTAAAATTACCTGCTTTGATTGGTTCGGATGTCATTCAATCATTATTTAAATTCAACATACTTTATCCAATCAGGCCCAAGTCTGATACTCGAAACTTACATGATATAGAGCTTGCTTCATACACAACCAGTACGCTCCATACTCCACCTCAAGGTGGAGATGAGATGCTTCAACGATACATTGAGGTTCATGTTAGTTAAGATTTTTACATTATGTTCACAGTATCTTATTGAACCGAGAGTTTTGAATTGTTTTTTTTTTCAATAACCTTGATGATTCAAATAGCTGGAAATTCTGAAGGAATCGTTGTATGTTTCACAGATGACAACAAATATTTATTCATTATCTCTCTCATTTGTGATACAATCATAAACGTTCTAACAAATAAAGCTGACCCTCAAATTGTGAACGCTTATAAGTGTTTGAAACAACAGTTTTGGTCTCCTCAATGCACTGAAATAGAATAAACTGAGGTAATCTTTAGCAATGAGGAATCGAATTTCTTTCATTTTGAATCTTCACCATATTCTTTATTGATTTGATGATAAAGGAAATACCCAGTTCATCTAATTCAAGAGTGTTCCTTTGTTTAAATTGAATATAGTGTTCAGATATTTTGTCTAGGGTTGACTTGAGTTGACAGTCAAGGATATACACTCATGAATTAGTTGATAGATATGATGCTTTTCCAACTTTGCCTATCTAGTATCTATCTAGACATTTTAAACTTCAAAGCTATAATATTCCACGAGATAATTTATTCTCATGAGAAATACCAACTCTTATTCCATATTTCTCTCTGTGTACTTTTTATAGGTTGATGACTTCCATGTGGATATTGAGCAGAATCTAATTATCTGATGATAATCTCAGATAATCAGGTTATCTTTCCATAAATTGGAAAGTGGAAATTAAATAAAACGAGTAACAGAGAATAATCGACTTTTCTCACGAGTGTAACTACAGTTTGATCAATGGACTGGAGACATATTATCCAAGACAAAGGGCATCACGTCTGCTGTACTATTCATCAGCTGACACTGCCCTACGACTGCCCTTATTTGTCCAGTGCTTTGACAATGCGAGGCCGGCCCTTTTCTGGCCCTCGAATCTCTCACTTGTTCGGCACGTCCTTCATTGTGAGTGCATTAGGATTTTCCCCCGAACACGATCCCGCCCTTCGTTTGAGAGCTGAGGAGAATTTTTATCCACATTGGAGAGCGAATCTGGTCGAAAAATGTGTGTACTCTACGCCACCTTAATCCTCCCATTAACATGGATTGCCTCTCTGGCCTTTATTACTCGATTCCTTACTGGAAAACAGAACGTGGTGATTAAAATTCATCAGGATTAGAGACAAAACTGATGATCGCCCTCAACTGAGCCTGATCTGGTACCAGAATAGATCTGCTATAGAGAGTATACATCCTATACTCTCTGTCTGTTAATCCATACGTGATTGCAGTTTTATTTCTGTGTGATCTCTCCCGGGTCGGATTACCAATTATTTCTTCGTCTGATATATAGCCTACTATTACTGTTTTATTGTGATATTCATGGTGTGATTGAATTTTCACCAGGAGGAAATAATGTCCTGTATTATCAGGTTACACATTCCAATCCACAGTTATTTTGTCTTGTTTACTTTTATTTCCAAAATAATATCAAATTCTATGCACCCTTAGTTACCATTTACAAGTATAATTTTTTGCATCATATTTGTATTATTCTTGAACTATATGTAAGTCGAATACCCACTTGAACAAATATTTTTGAATTTTTCTATGACAGCATTCATTGATTTTCTTTCAAATTATTTATTTATTAGATTGTATACAAATACTTAACTTGAGGAAAGGATCGACATGCTCAAACTGTCTCTTTTCAAATTGTACTTCTATTTGAATTTCTATTTACATGTTTGCTTATTTATTTATTCAATCATTCAGAATTACACAACTTACAGAAAAGTACCTCAGGCTAAAACGCCCAAAACGGTTCCAATTCTAATTTATACAACAGTCCAAAATGTAGTTGGGTTATATATAAGTTCTTTAATAGAAGTTCTCCCTGTTTTTGATATTAACAGTTGCTGTTTCTGAGGACTTCAAGATAATTATCAGATAGCATATTTTTGAAATCTTGTTTGATTTTCCCTTAAGAATTATAATCCAATCAATAAATTTGAACAGAATCGAATATCATGTTATAGCGAAACTCGTATTCAGTCGAGTTATTATCTCGAATATCCTCTGTTGAATAAAGGAAAACAGAATACAAATCAGGGAACTTCTTTCTCGTTGCTGTGTGATATTCGATACGAGTCGCCAAGTGTCCCATAGGAGGGAAGTCGTTATTTCGAGCCGAGGAGTAGAATCGAATAATCAGGATTTCTATCTCGTAGGCGAGCTCAAAAATTTATCAGAATAAATTGGAGACTACCATCTTGCATACCATCTTGCGAAACGACTATCCCTCTCGTGGCCGGAATAAATTTGCATTCAACAAACTCGGTTGCTGTCGATATGAGAGGCTCTCACTGGTACAAAGGGAATATTAATAAGTATGCAAATATGGTCAACGTCAGGCTTCGTTCGATTTTTCAGTGAGTTTTCAGCAAATGCGAGTTTTATGCTTGCGAGTGCCGTATTTCAATTATGCATTTGAACGCCGAGTCAAGTGGCATGGAATTGAGGCTGCAAATCTCCAGAAGAGGACGAGAGACATGTACCGTAGCGTAAGTTATCAAACTAAACTTGGAAAATATAAAATTATAATTGTTTCATCCACTTTTCTATCAGGATTGATTTATATTTACAAAAAGGTAATGGAACTGATATTGGATTAAATGCTGCATCAGTGAGCTTTTCAAAGATTTGTTTATTGTATTCTGGCTTTTTGATTCGAATACTGTACCATATTCCTCTTGTTGTAATAGTATTTCCACTTATAAATCTTTTACTGCTTGGTACAATGGAGTGCAGTTTGAAATAAACAAGAGACAGGACAAGTTTCAGGACTTGAAACTTTTGATAAGGAATTTGTTTGCTCTCAATAAGTTTCAAACTGCACTCCATTAAGGACACATTACATTAAGGACTTAGAACGTATGATAAGAAACGTGTTCTCTTATTAATGTTTAAATCTCAACAAGTTTGAAACTTGAAATTTGATGTTTTCCTGCACAATGTTGGAAATAATCGAAGCCACATTTTTTATCTAAACTACAATAAATTCATTTCAGTATATATTGTTTTGATTATTGATTAAACCTTCGACTTCATTTAGTTATTACTTTCAACTGGTCCATGATTTCAATGAACTATTCTTTAACAATTCAAATGGATTGAGATTATTGTAAGATCACATTCACATGATAAACTAGATCGTATTGCTCTATTTAGATGAGAAATAGAGAATGAGAAAGCACGAGAAACGAGAATGCTGTTGAGACTCCAAGTAAACGAACAGGGATAATTGTGTTGCAGGTTGCCTATGCTTGGAGCTGAAGGCGCAAAAAATTCTGCAGTGACTTCTTCAATCTATGTTATTTATTATTCTCGATATACAATCAATGGAAAGATAGAGAGATAGAACAACAATTATGGAAGGTACAGTCATGATTTGTGGCAAGTGTGATCGACAACTTAATAAGTAGTAAAGATGTTGTAGTATAGTCTTAAGCCACTTATAAATTTTAATTTTCAGGGCACCGAGCTTCGCTCGTTATTTTTATTTATTTAAAAATAATAGAATAGAATTCTATTGGTCATAAAATATTGACATGAATACATGGACTTCGTCAATTCTTGAACACTAAGTAAGTCGAAACAAACACAGGAACACTAAGATCAGTCAGTATCAGTACAATACAACGATTCCAATCCAATCTAAAATAGTCATGTACGTTGTACAAACATTGAATTAGTTCAAATATTGAACTGCTTTCAATATTTTTTTGAATTGTGTGCATGTGAGTACTTTCAAGTGGTCAGGTGTGGAGTTATATAATTTGATAGATGTGAAGTGCCAGTTTCTTTGTGATTTAGTATGACTGTACAACGGAATTCTCTAAGAGAACACGATTCTCTAAAATTATCATGTTTATATTTTACAGCTGGCTAAACGTCATCTTATGAATTTCGGGGATGCGATATTTTGACTTTTCACATCCTCACTCGCTCACTCACTTTTTTAGTATCCACAGCTATTTCAGCCAAGGATGAATTATCCTTTCAATGTCGTTCAGCGAGTATTCCCAAGGAGACCTAGTGCAATCGAATTGTTATAACATAAACCTACAATGTTCCAAATTTCGTGAAAATCGTTAGAGCCGTTTACGAGATTCGTTGAACATAAAAATATACCCATATAACCATATAACCACAAAACCAGATAACCAGATAACTACATAACCATATGAATATAAATATACATATATACAGAAATTGTTCACTTGATATAATAGGATTGGGTTCAACAGATGATGTCAAACAGATGATGTTTGACAATTCCGTTCAATTTAATTGATATCATAAAGCCACACATACAAAGATTTTTGGCCGTGCAATCTTTTGAAGTCCTTATGATTTCTATCAGATTTAGACGGAGCTTGACAAACATCATATGTTTGGCATACCCTGTTTAGACTTCTTCTTCTTCTTCATGTACTTCTTCATGGCGGAGGTTGGAATCATGATGACGATTTTTATTTTAACCACATAATATCTGAGTAGGTTGTTAGGTACATTGGAACCAATTCCTTAGTTGTGCAGCCAAGATATTCGTCTTCTGCCCACTGATCTCTTGCCAGTTATTTTTCCTTGCATAATGAGGTGCAATATTTCATATTTCTGTCCCTTCATTAAGTACTTTGATCTCCGTTCCTTAATTTCACCTATGAACTGTGGCCTTTTCTCCAATCTTCTGAGATCCTCTTCATTTGTTACATGGTCTATAAAATGAGATTCTCAGCATTCTGCGATGGGTCCAAATCTCAAAGGCTTGTATTCTCTTTTTATATAATTTATTCAAGGTCCATGCTTCCATGCCATATAACAGAACTTAGGGAGACGAATTTGGAGATCCATTTTTATATCTCTTGATATCAGTAAACTCTTCAATTTGATAAATGCAGCACGTTCATTCATCATTAATCACAGCACGTGCACCGTTTAATCTAATAGGATTTATTATGACGACAAAAGATCGTACGTCCAAAAATCGATGTGTCGATGTGTGTTACTGGCTATAGTCTAGTTACACATACATCGATTTTCGACGTACGATTTTTTGTCGTCCTAATAAACCCTATTAGATTAAATATAGGGCCTTAGGATATACGGACAGAATGGTCTAGTCGATACGTAGATTTCAGCTCGCTATGACTTTCTTCATCTATTATATCTATATCAATGACTCTAAATGCTTTTATCATCGTACAGCTGTTCAGAGCCATCGTTTTTCACCGTGACACACTCGGTCTGTTCACACCTTGAGGCGGTGGATGAGATTTTCAGATGACCTTCGAAGGACAAGGGCTGACAATCATCAGCTGATCACTCCAGCAACTGATGCAAACCAGCCAAGGGACTAATGAATAATGTTATAGCGGTGCGGTGAGGTGATAGCTGCATGAGATGCTGGTGGAGATAACTGTTTGAGAAGCGGGCAGCTCGGTGTCCATATGTTTATGCAATCTATTGTCACAGAGCATAACCATAATGCAGCAGGGCTGTGGTGGAGTGCACCCGTTAATCACCCACTGACACGTACATCGCTTGATGCCTGACCAGAACCTCATCCCCTCCATCCAATCACACCTCCCATAACGCCCTCTCTCTCATATCATGTATAACCTCTTGTCTCTTCCAGTCTGTCACTTCTCCCCACTCTCCTCAGCCTCTCACTTCCTCTTGAATCATCATCATCCCAGCCCTCTGTTATTCCACTTCCACAACCTCCGTGTCTCATTAGCCTCTCATTTTCATAATTCTTTTGCTTCTCGAGCCTCTCACTCACTACCACAAACCTCTTGTCTCTTCAGCCTCTCTCCTCATCGATACCTATATACCCTCTATAACCTCCTCTATCTCCTTCACACTATATCCTCTCACTATATCTCGTTGTTGATCATTCATCTCTCTTCCCTTATCCTCTTGTCTTTCCGGTATCTCTCTTTGACAGACCCCTTTCCTCTATATCCTCTTTCTCCTTCTTTACACTTGTCTTTTCGCTATCCCACTTCCACAAACACCTCATCTCTTCAGCCTCTCACAAGACTCTATAGCCCCTTTCCTCTCTACTCTCTAACTCTCTCTATCACCTCTATCACCTCTCTATCATAGAGTACTCAATCAATCAATCATCTTGTCATTCAGCCATCTCACACACTCTAACCATTTTCCTCTCAGCTTTCTCTCTTCCTCTTCATTCTTGTCTCTCCACTATCTCACTTCTACAAACCCCTTGTCTCCTCGGTCTCTCTCTTTCTCCATCTCCTACTGTCTCTGTACCCTCACACTTTCTTTATTCTCCTTAATCTTCACCATCTCACTTCCCCATTCCATCCTCCCCGTCACTCTTTTTCCCTATCCCACTACCTCTCCCCCCTCTCACAACTTCCAATCCGCTTCTCACTACCCACTTCCTTCATCTATCCCTGTGTCTAACAGTTATCTCACTCTTCCTAACCCCTTACCTCTTACTCCAATCTCTCCATCCACCATCAGATCACGTATGCCATGTCTCCGCTGCTCAACATGCTCCCAGGCTGTCCGCAACATGATGAGGCACATGATGCACTAACAGGCCCTGCACCATTCCACCGCAGACAACGTGCCTTCACCAGCAGCCCGTCACAGTCCCTCATCAACTTGCACCCTATCTATCCGATAATTGGAGATTGCACATCACATCAAAATACATTTCAGTACTTGAATGATAAGTATTGTGATGAATTTTTCAAATAGACCTCATGAGAAGAGAGAAATATTGTGATTACCCTTTTAAAATGGAAGAATTTGCTAGAGGAATAGTTAGCGACCGAGCGATAAAGCTTCCTTATCAGTAACTGTAAATCAGATAAGAGTACCGTTCTGTACTGCATATTTTCTAAAGAATTATTTAATAAAATTATAATTATTCTGCAAATTGAGCACGAATCGTTTATTGAATTACTCATTGAATTTTGAGGTTACACTTTGTTTACTATCGATCAGATGTTTTAAAGCAGCTCAAACACAGCTGACTGATTCAACATATTGTAAAATGTCATGCCAGATTCATGCAAGCTATAATATTATTTCTAAAAAAGTAAAAACTATCAATAAAGGACCAAGAATTTCGAATAAAAAACAAAATGTATGTATTATCGTTGAAATTATTTATTACTTAAAAAATTATATTATAATGTCAAGTATTATTGTAACTAACTAGGTCATAGCATGAACATTATATTATTGATAAGAGCAGCAGAAATTAATTATAACAGTCTCAGACATAATAAGAATTGTATAAGAATATTCATTTATTAATTATTATTTCAACTGAACCACATGGTGCTTGAATCTCTTTGGCAAGTCTAAGCCAATCATAGTGCATAGAAATAGCACCAAAAGGCGATCGTTTGAAAACAACACATGTTAATCTGTTATCAGACAACAAACCTGCCTTATCATATACACTAGCACATGTACATTGTATAAGAGGAACTATGTCGAGGAGATTAAGCAGTTTTAAGAATTATACAAATTGGATTATTATCATAATTAAAGGAATTATATTCTATTGCTTGCCACTGACGTCACGTCTACGTCACATTCGTTCTACCAATGGCAAATTTTCATGCAAATTTATTACACCGAGATTCTTAGAGAAAGGTTCTAGCCAAGAAGCTTAGAGAAAAGACTTCACTTCCCTTTTGAAATCCTCACCGTTCAGACCTCGTTAAAGTTACCAAGACCTATTCGTAAAAATTTTCGTTCGATTTTATATGTTTTATTTGTGAGCCAATATTTTTAGGCTATTCTATTTGTTATTCGTAAATCTATGTTCATCAATCGATAAATCAAAAGTTTAAAGTTAAATTATCCCTTAATTAATTTGGTGAATGAGATATTAAATTAAAATTCCCCACGTGCTGAGACCGAAGCCTGGACCCGCCGCCGATCAAACGATCTTGATCTAAAGAAGAAAACCACGACCGCCAAGGAGTTTCACGTGAGTTGTAAAATTTAAAGGGGCCCCAATCTACGCTTCGAAAATATTTCAGTGCAGAAAATATAAATTTTTTCTTCGTTAAATTATTGGCCACGCCGACAAGAGCTTATTAGTCATTAAGAGCCTAGAATTTATTCAGCATAGAATTTATAAGAACTTGTAGTTGATTAACTATCCTCCGCTGCCAGAACCACGACCCCGAGCAAATTTTTTAAAATATTTTATAATTTATTTTCACCATTTTTTCACAAACTGTTAAATTTTATCAATTGTAAAGTTCTGTCGAATCATGCATGGTGTCATGCAAGCACAAGAAAATTTTTAACTCCTTTGTTAATGCTAAATTATTATCAATCTGTAAATCAAATTCTGAATCTGCACTGTGTGATCATATATTTTATTATAATATATTTCAATTTTGTTAATTCGTCTTCTGAGTTCGATTATTTCTTAAGCCTGTCAATTATTGTGTCTGAAACGTTCTATATTATCAAGAACCGATCGAATACGATCATTGAAATAATTGAAGTAAGCTGGATATTGGAACAGGTCTAAGTGGATGTAGTGAGTGGGGTCAGATCGGGATTATATATTCTCTGTCCTTACCTGCTCATATATCAGCTTTTATCTGTTACCAACTTCGACTTAGGAGCGAATATATCAACTGTACAGCAGATGCAGCCAGAGATCATATAATTTCCTACAATAGAGCTTAAAGCCCGACAAGACTCTGTTCTCGAAACATATTCCGAACGATATCTGGTCCTTGTACCCTATCTTAATCTTCGGAACTTATTAGAGACGCAGTCCCGTAAATTATCTACATCGGGATTTTTGCTCGACCTGTATGATTTTGTATGCTCATTCATCACAGGTAATAATTTTAAGGTATCCGTATTCAGTGTTTAGCGATCACTACACTATTTATATAAATTTCATCACCATACAATCTGTCATAAGAAGAATCAAGGGTGAGCGAGCGTTTAGGCCTCCTGCGATTCCGACAATTGTATTGAATCTTGTAGTGAACCAATCAGTCTGGTGTACACTTAGCGTCCACGCACGCAGTTACAAACTTTATAGCCTCAACACCGTTGATTCAGTACAAGATTCACTCTACGTTTGTGAGGCGTGTACCACCGCTTTACATGATTTGCCGGCCCAACGTGAGGCATTTAGATACAACACTACATGATTTGGCCAGTGACGTGGGACTATTTACATTCCACATCTGATTCTTTATATGTGTATCGACTTATCCTTGGAGGTGAGAGTGACTCCCCCAGGAAAAGCTTTACAGTATTTACAAGATTACTCTAATGTATCCATAACATTTGAGCATTCGATTAGTGATTCGACCCTCGAATGTGAACAAGTATGATATTTTCATAAACAATTTGAACGATTGAACATATTTATTTAGGAGCACTTCACACAATTTATAACTCGCAACTAATTCGGCTTCAGATCAGCATCAACGTAGCTGAATAGGTCAACAAACAAGAACGTTCTGATCAGAATATTTTATATGACATGTGAGTCAAAAGATTGAATTCTCGGCATTCTTCTCAAATTTACTTGATAACGGTCAACTTGATTGCGAAATTGGAAAGAATCAAATCGATGGAGCTAAATATTCTGCATGAGAGCGTGATCATGTAAGTTTAATTATTCATCGTCTAAATAGTGGAAACTTATTTGAAACTCGAATGAACTACAATATTTTCCTGGACATTCGAACAATTCAACATCAATTCAGTGTCTAGATAAATTCTGCACTCAAATTGAATACTTATCAAAAATTTGAAATAATTCCACTTCAGTTTGAATTATAATGATATATGTTAATAAATTATTAATGTATTAACTTCCAACTTCAAGTTCAAAACATTAGGGGATAAGTTGAAAAATAGAATAATCCTGCTGCTCAGTTCTGCTCAGTATGTCAAATTTGATAATAATGATATCTTCTTGATGGTTGAATCCATCACTCCATATTCGTATTCACGAATTCCATTTTGACCTTTGACTCTTTTCTATGGCTGTCTTAGTCATAACACAATTCCATCACCCACGGAAATTGATGTGTTCAGTAGAAAATAAAAATGTAATACTAATTTGGACTTTGTCATCAATCTGAATGCAGGGAGTGAGTAGTTAGGATTCACCTCTTCTTTATCTCCCAAGTTTTCTTCATACAAGTAGTTTATAATTCAAATTTCAATATAATCCGTCTGAAATTGTGCTTTGAATAAAATGTGCATGAAGGCTACATGAATGTTCAAATGTCGTTTGCAGTAGCTTAATCTCGATAGAGCTGGAAATTGTCGATCTTATTGTTACCTCAAGGATAGGGACAGCAGAACTAGTTCTAGTCTATTAAAGTTCTATTTCAGATACCGGCATTACGTACTAGCCATAAACTATCAACATAAACCATCAACTGTGCAAACATTTACTGGCTTCTCATGGATTATTATAATTGCAATGACGGCTGATTTGATTGATAACAGTTTCCTTTAAGTGCAATGTCTGGAGACACTGTGCATCATAATAGAGGATGCACAAAGTGCATCATAATAGAATGCAAGTGGTGCATTTCCCCTCTTCATGATGAGGTCACGTGATCGGAGCTTCCTGCTCATGTGACTAATGAAGCAGCCGCCAGTGAAGCTGTGATCTGTGATCTGTGATCTGTGATCCTGTGACCGACCGGCCCTTATTATTACAGCAGCAAGCGCAAATAGAGCGGCCAGGTACACAGCCAAATTGATATTCCCTGTACCGGATGGCATGCTGCTCTGAATCCATTACCGGCCATTAGGCAAAGCGGTATCACACTCATGCATCGACCCCAACAATAATTATACCTGTCTACTTATTTGCTATTTTGTCAAACTGGCAATTAGTTCTAACAGAGTTTACTGCGAAAGCATTATCCAATTATCAAACTTGCGTTTCTCAATTCATTTTTGTTAGCGAAATCGAATCATATTTTTATTTTGACCAAAAACACAACTCAGTGAAATAAAGATATGAACTTTTATACAGTTAGTTCTTGTCAAAACAAAAATTAAAAAACAGTTCTTCCTCTTCTTGTGGTTGCTATCCGTTTCGGATGTTGGCAACCAGTATGGCAAGCCTAATTTTGTCCACAGCCAAAAACAGTTAGTTACTGTCAAAAGCAGAAATTCTACGTAATTCAACACTATTTATTAATCATCTAACATCATACAACTTCCAGAAAAGTACCAGGCTTAAGCCCAAAACGGTTACAATTCCAATTTATACGACAGTCCAAATGGAGTTAGGTTATGAGTTACTTCCACATTTATCATATCGGATATAATCATAATATTATTATTATTCTGGATGGAGTGATCAAATAAATGAAAATGAGAGTTGAATATTCTATCAGAGCTATTTTGAGAGGGGTGAACAGGATTGGATGCTCATTCTAGTTAACCAAGTTGTGTCGCAGATCTGCTTACTTAGTCTATGGTTGTTTTTATTTGCATGAAATTTTAT
Organism: Nilaparvata lugens; assembly: GCF_014356525.2. Classification (NCBI taxonomy): domain Eukaryota; kingdom Metazoa; phylum Arthropoda; class Insecta; order Hemiptera; family Delphacidae; genus Nilaparvata; species Nilaparvata lugens. The sequence goes on from NC_052508.1 coordinate 17,774,979, forward strand.
AGTGGGAAAATTTGAAATAGAAGTAGTATTCATCCTGCAGCAAATTGATAGATCATGTGACTTACTTTGCTCGTCTGATGTTTATTAACTAATGAGTACAAGTCATCAACTCATGTTAAAAACCACATTCTTGTGATAAAATGAGGATACTAAAAATTTGTCAAAGAATTCGTTATCATTATCATCATTTTAAGTTGAAATAAATGTACGTTTCCATTTGATATAATTATACAATTTTCATTCAACCGATGAGTGTGTTACAATATGGAGAATTGGACGTATAATGAGACTAGTTTACTATCAGGAATGAGAAAAAATTGTAATGATGTTTTTCTTTAATGAAGCGCTTTTGCCTCCAGCAATGGTAATTAGCAAACCCCGCGAAAATAATTGAATATATGGATGCTGTTCTGGAAATATGATGATGAAAGAAAGAAAAATTCACATTAATATCAGAGAACTGAGTCGAAAGAGTTCGAGACAGAACAGACTTTGCCACTCCACGTAGAGATTTCAACTGAAACATATCTATATAGTATTGAATAAATATATGCCATGACATTTTGATTGCAATGAGGGAGATTCTGATTTTTGAGAGCTATTTGGAGAAAAAATGATAGAAAAAATAGGGGTAGAGAAATTCGTGACTTTTTTCTCATGGAACTACTAATTCTTATACTCTGAAATTCGTGATGTAATAATGCAGCTTCCGGATATTTTGAGAAAGATTTTCACTAATAATAAATTATCATCTCCTGTGAGAATGTACCATATTGTCATCAATCGGATAATAATGATGAGTATATTCCTTCGAAAATTATTATATGTGTCCCACTATAGATAACCCCCCTTTTCGCATGTTCACAAAAGAGTGAATTATTTTTCATGAAGTTTTCAACTCCCTACCGAGAAATTTGAATTATAATAATAATATCGAGTGACCTGGCTGGCTCAGGTCTGGTGTCAGAGTTTTCAGGTGGCAACTGATCAATTTCAGGGTCTCTGACATGACCCAACGACTGCTTTTCAGGCAGCCGGGACCGACGACTTAACGTGTCTATCCAAAGCACGGGACTGGCCCGAGATAAATTCCAAATGATCACAATCCAAAGACAAGACCTCCATTTGTTGGAATTCGGTGAAAGGGCAAATCCTTGTTGTTTTAAATGATAAACATAATTATAAACAATGAGAATTCAGCTATTTTGAAAAAGAAGGAAAATTCTGATGATGTGGATGGAAAAAACAAATTTAAGAAAGTAACATAAACTACAAAAAATATATATGTTAGCATTAATAAAATTCTCAATTTCTGTTGTAATCTTCTTATCATCCAATGCTTGCTTTTCTAAAATTCTACTGGATCAGGAAATGTCATCTATCTACTCACTCACGTTCGGTGAATAAACGAGTTGAATAACTGCTAATTCGATCTTGATACTATTGAACAAAGCTTGCCTAATTCATTCTATTTGAACAACAAATCATACATCACGTACCGGTATTCATCGACACGAAACTCCAACTATGTTTATAGTGTGCTCATTGTTAACAAGTTAACACTGTTTGTTCAGTTTTGGTGGTTCTCACAGCTATGCAGATATCAGAGCTTTGACTGTTCAATAATTTCAGTTTTTGTTATACCATAATTTATTCTGCTTTGAGTTTTCTCCAATGAAGATTACTTTTAAGATGTGAAGATTTCGTTTCATGATGACCTCGATTGTTTGATATAGTTTCGTGTAGATGCAGTAAAATAGGAATTTGAATTTATTTTCGTAGAGAATTTCAGCAAAAAATGAATGTTATATTTTATTACAAAAACAAACAGTACCGTGTAGCTACGTTTCTATGTATCATGGTAGCTCTTTCTTACATGGTGATTTGTTATAATGCTGAATATTCTGACGGTTTTGAAAGACTGGAACAAGGTGTTTTACATATGCCATTGATAGAAGGTGATATTTTGCTCGAAAATATCTTGAATTTTCCAAATACTATTACGTATGTTCATCTTATGATATTTTTAATAATTATTATTTTACTCATAAGAAATCACTGATCCGTATACTTTCTTATCTAGCAATCATGTTCAAGGCTCAACTCTGTTATATACTACCAATAACACTCCATTTATGAAGTATAAACTCAACTTCATTTATAAAAATATTCACCATGACAATTTGCAACCATCTTCCCTTTCAACTATGAGTTGATATCAATCACTTATCATGACATGATAAGGTCATTATGGAAAAAATCATCATTCAAATATCATTAAAGTTCATACAAAACTACTTTTGACTTGGAGGAATATGCGGCGCAGAGAAATGGAGGGAGATCAGCCAATTACAGTGATTAATAGAGTCATAGGTAGAAGCGCAGTTGCCAATTTGTCAGTCGTCTGACTGCAATCAGACAGGAAACTTCGCATGTATAGCAGGAGCACATGGACAGTCACTAGAAGATGGAGAACGCTGGCCGCTTGAAAACGGCAACATCGCGCCTCTGTATCCCTCCTGCTGAGTGCTTTCTCTGCTGCGCATGTCAATCCCAAGTAAGAAGTAATTTTGTACAGAGTATAGTTTCCTGTGACAGTGGTTTACTGAATGATGGGGTTATACTGTATTGTGGTTAATATAGGCTTCTCTATGGAACCAGCAATATCCCTAAAGATGAATAGTTCCATCTAACTATAAAATTGTTACTTTTTAACCTCCCGGTATACTCAATGACACGAGCAGTCGTGTGTTGTATTTTCTACAATATACAATTTTCCAAGTGTAATGTACTCTGTTTACTGTCAAAACATATTAATTAATTGTATAATTACTATTTCCATCTTCTTGGATTATTTTACGCCTATGAGAACATTTGGATGATTACCATTTGATAGCCCAATAAGGTACATCAAGCAAAGCTATCAATTCTGTGTTATTGGTTCGTTCACAGTCCCCGTATACAGTCTTTCCCTATGTAATGCACAGTGCGACTTATGCACTGTCAGGACTGAATAGCACCTAAAGACTGAACCATTGCTTGGTTGATACTGAAACTCAGTGGAGTGATGGGGGGAAAGTTTTGGAATGCATTCATTGGACTCATTCACTGACACCACCATATTCAATAGTTTTGTGCAGCAAAAAAACTGTTACTACTGTTGTACTTTCTACAACAACGCGACTGCCGGAAGGTTAAGTGAAAATTGTTTCTTCTTGATTAACAATCGACACGTTATAGATCTTGGGCTGTGACTCTATTTCAAATCAGTTCCTTTTTCTCCAGAGGAAGAATCCACCCGGATTGAACCGAATTGGGAAAGCATTGACAAAAGACCGATACCAAAATGGTATGAAGATGCGAAATTTGGAATTTTTATTCATTGGGGAGTGTATTCTGTTCCAAGCTTCAAAAATGAATGGTTCTGGTACGGATTAGGTGAGTTGAATTCATGGTTATCACAGTTCACGAGAAAACTTGTTGTTGAAGCTCATATTCACAAAGTTCTCCACTTGACACTCAATACTTTGTTCTCCCATTTGTATTTTCCTCGCCAACATGTCCAACGATAATATTATTATTCTCTGATGATCTATGTTAAAGCTTGACTTCTTCTCATTGCCACATCAATAAACAAGGAACCAACGTCTATTAATTAGTAATAGTCAAAGCAATATTGTATTCAAAGCCCGGCCCCAGGGGTAGGCGCAACGGGCGGCAGATTTTTGGGGGCGGCAAATTTTGAGGAACGGAAAATTTTTAAATGCAAATAAATAGTAAATTCATAATACTCAATGTGAATATTCAATGTAAAGACTTGAAAGAGCGAAAAATGGAAGAAAAACTGGGTTTTCGAAAATGCATCACTTTAGAGCATAATATATCTCGAAAAGTGTCAGATTTATCGAAAACCTCTACCAGACAAATCTTGTACGAAATTTATTAAGCTTCATTTTTATGCAGTTGATTATGTAAATAGTTTCATTGTTTCCGAAATATAAGCATGTAAGTAATAAGTGGAAAATGGAACTTTCAAACCACCCTCATCCCTTCAGCACATGATGTAGGGGTTGGGATTTTTGATATGCTCACCTCCAAACTAGTGTCAACAAAGCTGCAAAGTCTAAAATTGAGTTCCAAACATTCCCTCCAAATTCCATTGTCAACTGATCTATTGTTGCTGAACAGAAAATTTTACTCTCTGAACACTAAAACTGCTGCAACAGTCGTAGGGAAATGCGTAAAATGATGAAAATATACATCAAATTGAAGATAATTGGATTATTATCTCCAATTTGATGCTCCATCAGCTCATAATCAGCCTTTTTTTCATCAATCGTTCAAAAATTACAAGGCCGAAAAGAGGAAGAAATTGGAGGCAGAAGAATTTTTTCATAAAATTACTCACCTTTAAGAGTGAATATTTCAGAAACTATAAGAGATATGGAAAAAATGTAGAGAACAAAACTTGTTGGTAATATTGTGAGCTTCAATTTTGTATGGGATACAAATGTTCATAAGATGCATAGTTTCCGAGATATATGCGAAAAACGAAAAATGGTACTTTCGAACCACCCCCACCCCTTTAGCACATGGGGTAGGGGTGAGGACTTTCGATATCTTAATCCTCTTACTATCCTTAAAAGAGCTGTGGAGTTGAAAATTTTGTTCCAAAATTTTCACTCCATACCTTTGTTTAAGCATTCGTTGCCTTTACTTATTCCTCAATATTTATATTTGTCAAATATTTGTTAAAATGTCATTTTTAACTTGAACAGCTGATAACCTTCGGGCATATTTCTAAGTAAACAATTATTAGACGGGATACCTAATGTTGGGGGGGGGGCGCGATTTCGCCCAGGGCGGCAAAGACTCTAGGGCCGTGCCTCTTCAAAGCTATAGCTGTGGAAATTATATCCTATATAACCCACTGTTTGAAAAATGTATTGCTCTCATAGAATTATAATGCCGATAAATTCACCTAAGCAGGAAAAATCACTGTAATAATAACTATTCGAATTATTCAAAAATACATTATATAATTTAGCTATATTCATGTTTTATAGAGAACAGAAGGTCAGTTTTTGTTGAGTTTATGAAGAAGAACTATCCACCAAATTTCACATACCAGGAATTTGCTTCGGAGTTAACTGGGGAGTTTTTTAATGCAACGCAATGGGCAGAAATATTTGAAAACTCAGGAGCTCGGTATGTTTCTGATGGTATATCACATTTTACATATTCACTGTTTGAAATTTAAGATTCTAGAGTGTATAACAACATTATTAATCGACGATAAATATTCACAAATATGGAGGGTCACCTGCTCTCCATTAGAACATTTTTGAGATGTCATTGGGAAGCTATGCTTCATCAATTACATGTCAATTTGAAATAGAAATAAATATTAGTTGGAAGGCAAATGAGCACTGATCTTCGATAATATTGTTTTTTTTTAGTTATTCTTTCAATATTAATAACTCTATTTTCTGACCACAGATTCAAGTGTGAGCTCTTTGTCAACTTGCTCTTTACATAAAGTACTTGAAATTAAAAATAATCATATAATGAGTAATTCATTAAATTCAATGGATAATTTGCCAATATAATGGTTTCTGTATGGGCGCCACCCAGTCCTTTTTGACTAGGAAAATAATAGTTGATAGATAAATACTAGTAAAATGATAAAATATAAATAAACATAACCTGAAACTCTCACTCTGGGTCGTGAATTCGGGATTTGTTGAATAAAACAAGAAATCAATCAGTTATTGCTAAACTATATTGAGAATTCAAATAGACGAAAATGAAATAAAGTTGCAATAATGCTGAGAAGCCTCACAAATGAGAGAAAATTAAATATGAATAGAGCTTCAAAACTAAATTTACTCAAAAATGTAATCAATTTAAAAATTGAAAATGAAGTTTTCAATTTGAATTTGATAATAACATAGAATCCAAGAAATGCTAGTGAGTAATTAAAATCAATATGTACAATTATCAATAGAATTTAAATCTTTCAAGAAATGTTCAAAACTGAAATTCAAAAGCAATAATTTAGAATAAATTTGAAATCTATGGAATTGAATAAAAACTCTTCCTCTGAAATTACTAATAATTCTTTGTTAGACCCTACTTGAAAAAGGAAACTGGAAGGTTGTTGCTAGTTTTGGCTTTAGTGGAGTCACAAATCAATAATTGAAATCCTAGTATGTGTCAAGAATAAAACTGATGATAAGACTCACTGTAGCTTGATCACATCACTCTCCTATGAATTGTGATATCTGATGCTGCTGTTTGCCAATCCCAGAGAATACCTCAACACAGGACACTTGACACCTCTCAATGACCAATTCTTCAAGACTGGCTTGGGACGTTCTCGTTCCTCCATATATAGCCTAATGTGTCAACCTGTCGCTCATGTGTGGGGTTCCTCTTCATAAGGGATCTGTGACTACCACCACTACTTGCCAATATTTATCTTTCCAGTATTTAACAATATTGGGGACTCTACTTTAATAACTCAAACTTTATTAATTACTCGCAGTTCTCTTTCAGAGGAATAATAATCTAGAGTTTGTAATAAAAAAATAGGCTGAAGCTCATTCAAGAAAAAAATTATCTTCCCTGACTCTCAGCTATGAAACTGATTCTTTAACAAGACATACAATAATTCTTTCCCTCTTAAAGATTTAATCAACTCCGATAATATGAATATATACATCAATATTACATCAAAACCAATACAAAACAAACAATACAAAAATGAGAATAAATGCATCAAATTCACAAGTGCCAAATACATCAATCTAAATTCAAATGTGACATAGTAACATAACATCAATCACATAAAGTAATGAATTGTAGTCTACAGTAAAAATTAAAAAATTTAATACATAATTATTTGTAGTGCACTACCCTATATTATAAGAAACAGCCTACCTAATACTCATGAGTAATGTAACATATAATATGGATTACCGGTATCAAAATACAGTTTTAGTGATCATTATTTATTCAATTACAAAAAGGTCTTTAAATTCCAATTGAGGCTTGTCATTGACCTCTCAGAATATTAGTTTTGCCACATGCTTGTCAAAAATCCTCAATTACCACGTGCACAACTTTCTAAAATTCCTGGTTGAAAGTGTTGAAATAACCATGCTTGAAAAGTGCTGGTCGTCATCCTATGAAACATGCCATTTCCCACATGCCATTCAAACTATACATTCACAATTATGCATTCATGCATGCGTTCTAACAATGGGCCTGTCCTTTCTGATCCTCTGGTTGTCTTAATACCTGGAAATGCTAAATAGGTCTCCTCAAAATTGAGGAGAAGGCTTCGAAATTAATGACCACCCTGAAATTGAATGTTGGAGAGGTCATTCACCCACGGTAGGGTAGCATATTTGGTGCAAGTGCTATTATAAAAAATGCTAGCCTTCCTTTTCAGGTACATAATATTTACCAGCAAGCATCACGAGGGTTATACGATGTGGCCATCTAGCTATTCTTATAATTGGAACTCCGGAGCTCTTGGACTGAAACGCGATGTTGTGGGTAAAGGAAGTTCATGGTATTTCGGATTTCACCTAAAATTGTAGAATCAACCAAGTTTAGTAATTCGATCACCTAGGCGCAATCATGATCAACCTCCACTCTCAGAGAATCATCATATTTTATATAGTGATCAAGGGGAAGTCTGTTATGGAAGATGTATTGAATATATTTAATGGACAACTTTTCCCTTGGTCTGAGAAACGTAAGGATTCAAAAATCATCTATCATGAAGAATCGGTCTTTTTATTATATTGATAGTAGATCATGGTGACCCTGAAGTTTTTGATATTGGGAATGTTCCAATGTGATAGCCTTGTCAATTCAAATTACCACTATCGGGACACCGAGCTTCACTCGTTATTTTTATTTACCGATAAACAGAACACAATTCTCTGAAATGATCGAGTTCATATTTCACAGCATATGTCATCTTATGAATTTCGGGGATGCGATATTTTGATTTTTCACATACTCACTCGCTCACTCCCTTTTTGATATCCACAGCTGTTTCAGCCGAGGATGAATTATCCTTTCAATGTCGTTCAACGAGTTTTTTCAAGGATGAGACCTAGTGCAATCGAATCTTTATATCATAAGCCTACTATGTTCCAAATTTAGTAATAATCGTTAGAGCCGTTTCCGAGATCCGTTAAACATAAATAACCAGATATAAAAATAACCATATATAAAATAACCAGATATAGAAATAACCAGATATATAAATACAGAATTTGCTCGCTGAATATAATAGGATTCTAAAGGAATACTCGTAGTTGTAACAACCATAACTTTATAAAAATATTGGTTCATCGATATCTGTTGCAACGCAAATCAATCAAACTTCGGTAAAATATTATTCATTCATTAGTTGAAGCATTAAAAACAGGTGCCAGCTCAGAATTCTGATTTAGAATTTTATATTATTAATAAAGAAGTGATCAATGTGACTGGTAGACGAACGTTTCTCATTGGCCTAGATAAGCCACTACTACAACGTGCTTTTCATGCAGCTGTTACTCTTTTCCAATAATATAATAATTACTGTGTTTGCTATAATATGAACCGCCATTTCTGTAAAGTCCACGTGCATCGCTCATTGTGGGAGTGACTTATCTGTGCCAATGGCAGACATTCTTTCTCATTGGTTGTCATCTACCAATCATATCGCTTGCTCAATACTATATATTCAGCTGCTCTATACCACAATAAAAATAAAAATAAATTCGTATGGCTTTTGTTGGTGGGGAGTTCCTTGCGGGAATGTTCCACCGCCTGAATATATAATTTAAGCCGTCAATGGGCCTTACGACTGTCATACTTCAGCCGGGACCGACAGTTTAACGTGCCCATCCGATAACACGGGAGTGATCTGTTTAAAAAACTTTTGGCTCTCAGTGGGGTTTGAACCCGGGATCTCTATGCTGCTATACCACAATGATAATCTACTAGAAATATTGTAAGTTATGTGATAACTGAGACCGGTATCTAACTATTTTCATTTTTTCTTCCCTAATGTCTTTTTTATTTTGATTATCACAATACCTAAATCCAATACTGCGCAATATTTTTAAGGATAATGATACGTCTTCTTCATTAACAGGAGAATTGGCAGAAGCTGTAAGAAGTAAAACGAAACTCCATTTTGGTCTATATTACTCACTTCTGGAATGGTTTCATCCACTTCACCTCTCTGATATAGCTGCTGATTTGAAAACTCAACTGTTTGTTGACCAGAAACTTATACCAGAGATGAAAGAATTGGTTGGTTATACATCATCTTATTTGAAATCCTTATTATTAGTGGGAGTTTCACTCAACTCAATAATCGTATTTGATATTCTACCTTTCTGTTTTCAGACATGTCTATAGTAGCGTATTGCGTAAATTAAAGAGCACAAGGGCGTTACGTGGTTCTACCAACTAACTAGGTGATTTTCAATATACTCCTGATAGTTCATAATTTGGGGGTTTTGCATTAAAATATTTCCCTATAGGCCAGTGAGGGAGGAGCGAGATGGATAGATCAATTCATAATTAATAATTATATTAATAATTAATTATTATGTCTGCATTATTTTGACAATTATTGACATATTATTATCAATTATTGTTAGCGAGGTTTGGACAATATCTGCCCACTGTTCAACTTCTACTAATGTTCTTCGCCTCATTAAAATCAGAATTGAGATAATAAAATCATTTAGAATCAAATGGATTACATAAATGGAGATGTTCAGGGATAACGCCTTCTTTCTCTTTTTCATAACTCAATTCTTTCTTCTTTCTCTTCAATTCCAATCAATAAATAATTTCCAATCAATAGATGAATTCCAAAAAATGGATGAAATACATCAATAAATATTGGATACTTCTGCAGGTCATCAAATACAAGCCAGAAATCTTCTGGTCGGATGGTGGTTGGTTCCAGCCTCATTCTTACTGGAAATCGACCGAATTTCTTGCCTGGTTGTACAATTCGAGTCCTGTCAAAGACACAGTCGTTGTCAACGATCGATGGGGAACTAATATGGATTGTCATCATGGCGGTTATTTAACCTGTCGTGATCCTGGTATGTCCGAAGTAATTGATAATATCCATAAGTTACTGGATATGAGTATAGTTGGAATAGAAGAATAATTTGATGAACCTCAAAACACTTGAGCCATGAATAGTGGAAAACAGTGCTGGAACACAAGTACCATTGTAATATTGACTCATTAGATATTATGTTCTAGTGTAGATAGTAGAACAGGCCTACAGATGATTTGTGCTGTAGAATGTCCTGCCTTTGAAGGTGTGCTTTTTTAACCGATCATTCTCTCAAAAAAGTATGAAAATGTTTGATTTGTGTGGGAAAGTTTATCTTCTGGAGTTAAAAAACATTTTTCTCTCAATGTTGCACTCATCTTGTTGCTTACAGATGAGCTCCTCTCAAGAAAATGGGAAAATGCTATGACAATAGATAAGTATGCCTGGGTCTTCAGAAGAGAAGCTAATATCAAAGATTTTCTGACTATTGAAGAAATTCTCACAACAATTGCACAAACTGTCAGCTTCAATGGTGAGCTATATTGATTGACAGCATCTGATTAGAATTTTTGTTCGATGACTATTACTATATTAATTCATTCCCTATTGAAGTTGAGTTCGCTAAATTCGATAATATAACTTGTAGGGTAATCTACAAAACATACCAACGACTTCCCTTTCAGGTTTGGAACTGTTGAATAGTAAACCTTATTTATTTTCAATCATCAACTTTCAATTTGTTTATTGCATTGATTCAATAGACTCTACGTTTGACGAAACCAATGACAGGACTTTATCAAATTTCTCAACTCTGATGGTGTATGTTCGAATTTTCTTTTCGGCAGTGATTATTACATACAGAAATTCCATTCATCAACATTTTATCGTTTATAATATATATTTATCATTTCAGCAAAACCAATTTCCTATTGACTTTCATATTCTGTTTTTGAGGTATTGGTAGATGTTTTCTACATTCATTGTATGATTAATTTTGTTCAGGTAATATAGCATTGAATGTTGGTATAACTAAGGAGGGCACAATTAGCCCAATTTACCAGGAAAGATTAGCAGATTTGGGAAAATGGTTGAATATCAATGGACAAGCCATTTATAGCACTCGACATTGGAGCCATTGTCAGAGAGATTCAATGGCGGAGAAAGTCTGGTTAGTTCTGGCTTTATTCTCATCTTGCTTGTTAATCCTGATTCATTCTAATACAGTTGAAACTCTGCGTAATGAAGATGTTTATTTTGAGCTCCTAATGTTTTGATTGACAAAGTAACAAAGCTCATGCACTTATCCAGTTTGAAGCTCTTTTATTATTGACGAATTTTCAAAATATATCCTGGTATCATGATAATGTTATCACATTTAATAGAAGAAACTTTTTTCTCAGGTACACAGCGAAAGCTAAAGGATACAAAACCGACGTATTCGCTATAGTTCTAGAATGGCCCAAAGTCGGCTACATCGACCTTGGCTGTTTACAAGCAAAGATTATTGAAACCATATCAATGCTTGGAGTTCAAGGGAGTTTGAAGGTGAAGGAATTTAGTTTTTCACAAATCCTTAAATTGTGGAGATTTTTATGCATTCAATCACCATGAGCCGGCGCTATTTCCTTAGGTTATGTGAATAATTCCAGACATTATTCATATTCATAAATAGAGTTTTGAGACGTTTCACTCCAGTATCACTCTATGCCAGTATCATGTTATAGTTCTGCTAAAAAAAAACATAAAACTGTTACTGCAGTAATTTTTCCCGTAATCGTAATCGTTCTAGAAACCGGATCATGATTCAATCAACGTTCATTTTAAATGTCTTCTGTTCATTTTCTCCAATATGAATCAAATTTATAACCAAGAACTAGCATTCTTTTGAGCTGATCCTACATTTTGAGTTCGGAGTTATATCAAAACTTATTGCTTTGTAACTTTGTTTTTGCCAATAATTCCGTTTGGCAAATGAACTCCACTTGCCATGCATCAGGTCTATTTGAAAGTACAGTACATGAACAACTCCTGATAAAGAGTGCCTAGAATGTTCTAATCTTGGAGTTTTCAAAGATTGTTTGGATGATTGTGAGTTCTCTGATTTCAAATGGATAGATAGATAGATTGATAGATTTCAAATGGTGATATCATAATAGAAAAGATTGAATATAATACGTTCATTAATTGAATACTGACTGTTACTATAATCTATGAATTGATTATATGCATGGCAAGTTCATGCATGTGATAGGCCTGAACTGAAAACTCATCTCTCTAAATGATTGGTCATAAAATTCCTTGGCATTTATCTTCATATGCCAAATGCATTTTGACATTTATCTTCTATTTGTCTCACCTTTTCATTACCTTTGGTATATGGTTAGTAATAATAAATCTCTCATTTTCCAGTTTGAGCCTCAAGCAGCAAGTACAAGGATATACTTCCCTAACAAAGTAAACACCAGTAACGATTGGGCCTGGTGTCTGCTAATATCATATTATTAATTCGATAATATCACTTTGTTGATTATGAATATGAATAAATTGCATTGTATGATAAGCTTATAATATAGTTTTTAAAACACATTTTATCAATTCAAAGATGTGAGCCTATCTTGTGAGATAAATCAGTATTATCATGTAGAGCATTATTCAGGAGGCTACCTCAATAAATTGAGTTCATGTAATATGTAGGTACTCCAACATCAGTATTCATCATTGAACTTGTGCTTATTAAATTTGGTGAATTTCAATCACCTTTTTGAAGAAGGCGAACAAACCAATATTATTTACGATAAACAAATAACACAACCTAAAGAAGACAACACAAATAGCTCAGCCTTCCGTGCTTCCGTGGTTTTCATACCAATTCTTGTGTTTATCCCAATTCCAATATAATTATGCACTTGTTTTGTTCAATCGTTTGTGAATAAATTGTCGTATGTCGTGATATGAATGATGAGTGTAATCATCAAAATACGTTCTTCACCAATTATATAATAAGCATTTATCGGAAATCCAAAGCCATACATCCTCATAGATAATCTTCGATCGATGTCAAGACATGGTCTGTCTTCCACATCGGTAACTGAACAACATGAGGCTTCACGTGGCCAATCCATCTCCCACAAACAAGATGTATGCATCTGCTAATATGGGGCACACATGTGACGTATATGCGCAACATATCGTCCACTCCACTCATCAGTGAATTGTTACATGTGCTGTCATGTGTAGATGCTGACCACTTGTCGACTATGCTCTCAATATAATGTATGAGTCATGTTACTGGAAAGCCAAGACGTCTTGCTGCATCAGCCTTTTGCTGTCAATCATGATACTATCTATAGTAGGATGCTCTTCGAACAGTCAGCAATTCTTGCGGAATCGTTCCAACTTTCTAACTCAAGTCAATGCTGCCAGATTGAAGTGAATTTCACTGTAGGAGGGACGAAGGGAGCATCCCCCACACTTGGGATGCAAGTCACATTACCCATTCGAGTATTATCGAGGCATCACTTAGCACTTAGAACTAGAATCGTACTGATTGGTTGCTGTTATAAGTCATCACTTAGCACTTGGGACAAAAATAGTACTGATTAATTGCTGTTATTGCCGGTTACCTGGCAGCTAAAGTAGAGCTCAGATCTGTCTCAAAAAGAGTAGAGTGGAACTCCAATTATTCGAATTAATCGGGATCGAACCCCATTCTGTTGATCAGACAGACGGATAATTGACTCTCTCACAAAAAAACGGGAATTCAGTGAAAACCCCTTCAATAATAATATATTATAGTATTATCATAGATCTAACCTGTTTACTTAGTTCATGGTATTATTTATTCTGATTATAACCGGTTGAATACTTAAAGGTATGAAATAAACTTTGCTAGAAGAATGTTAATCATCGTTGAACATTATCTAAAATTCTCGGAAATCAACAGAAACTTCGCCTAGTTTATTTTGGATCCGATTTAGATAATCGGCGATTCGGATTAACAGAATTAAGATAATTGGATTTCTACTGTATGTCTATTCAGCGATAACATGAGTCTATCACTAATCAGCGTAAATTTCGAATTGTTCAAAATAGAAAATCCAACACTCACATTAATTTTGTGGGGGACTAACAACTATTTTGTTGTGGAGTGTGCACATTGTGATGAAATTATTCTATCAAGTATACATGATCAGTGCTCGAAAATAAGAATTTATGAATAACCACGGATATACTACACGGATGCACTTAGGCATGGATTTAAAATTCATATCTACAATGTGTTTCCTATAAACTATTATTGAAAGACTAATATAAAATCCATGTCTACAATGGGAAGCTGAGAAAAAGTTGCTGGTGATGATGATGATGATATGATGTTGTCGATTGAATGAATAACAGATCCATGTTCTATAAATAACTTAATCAATCTTTATACGAATGCATTTGGATGAGAGTATTTCCATTTATCAACTATAACTACCGGTTCCGTCTACCAAATACAATCACTATTCTGTTAGATTTATGTATAGAGTACACGAAATGTGGAGCTTATCTTATAGTATCTTTCAATAAATGACTCCAGTAATAATATAGTTGATCTTCAGTCTAATCAGATCTAAATTCAATGATGACGAATTCAAAAATTAGATTGGAAAATCCATGTGAATTTATTACAACTAAATGATCAGCCATTCATGATATTCTATTCTACAAAGTATGGTATTATGATTGATGACCTAAATGCCCAGTCGATAGTGATCGATTTTTATCTAGGATAGTAATTAATCGTAATTACTTAAAAATTGAAAAAAAGCATTCATCAGTATAATTAGCATTAATTCAATTCGTATTTTTTGAATACTCACTTTCGTTTAGTCAATACTCACTATATTTCTTCTTTTACTACACTCCATTTCCTTACACTTCCTTCAGGCCCAGGAAAGAATAAAGACAGCTAGCTGTAAAATAGTTGTAGCCCACAAGAATTAATGGGCCTAGTATTCATTGTTTATTTTTTATGAAAAAATGTTCTCATATTTGTGAAATAAGAAATACTCCGAATTTTAATTTAAATAGCTCTCTTAAGAGTAGGTTTCTTAACTCCAGATTTAGCATAGTTCTAGACTTAAAAGAGCTGGAGTCAGAAAATTGGCTTTCCGAAACGAAAAAGGCGTAGTCGTAGTATTTTTATGATAACCTTTGTTTTCTCATTTCTATAATTGGAAACGTTCTTTCTTCACTGAATGAGACATTCCTAAGTGATTCAAAATAGCTGAAACATTACCTAATTTCTCTTTATCTTATTTTGAGTTCAATTCTCTCGTTTTTCGAAATTTAATTTGAACGTAGACTACGACTACGTAGTTTCGGAAACCCAATTTTCTGACTCCATCTGAAGAAGTCTAGAACTTAGCTAAATCCCGAGCTCAGAACTAGAACCATATAGAGAAAAAATAGCACAGAAAATGCTAGAAACTAGCATAGAAAATGCTATTTTTTCTCTATGCTAGATCTCTCAAGTTCTAAGGGGAAAATTTCAATAATAATTGATGAAATCTTGAATATTTCATGTCACAGAATGAGTTCAAAATCAGAAATTCCTTCCGCATCTCTGTATTTTTTAGAAATTTTGTTTCACTCGCTTCGTGAAATTTTCCAGTTTTTTCAGCAACTATCAAATATTATGAAAAACAACCTTCAATAGATCAATCTATTCAATGGATTAGCAATTGTTTACCAATACATTTATTTCATGTATTTCTGTATTTATCAGAATATACATAATTTATTTATTTATTCATTCGTGGACAGAATTACAAATCATATAAATATGATTAGGAAGGAACAACAGGCTTGGTCTAAATCTATTCCATTCCCAAATGTTGATAAATTAATAAAATGTCCAAAAAATAGGTTGTTTCTACTGTAAAACGTTCAAGTTCAATTTTCGTCCAAAAAAAATATATAAGCTAAACATTTTGAATTTAGAGAAATTAAAACACCAAGCTATAGTTGAATATAACACTTAATCATAACTTCATATTGAATTATTCAAGTTATTTTATAAAATTTTGAACCCAAAAATACACACAACTTCTCTCATTGAATACAATTATTGTGTTAAGTATAAGTTTGCTAGGTCTACTTGAAAATATACATTTTTTGTAGGTGACACTTCAATTATCATATTGCACCATTGGCGGTAGAAAACTGCGTTTACACATTTTATCAATGACTTTCCATTCCTACTGCAATGTTCAATACCTACTAGATCTCTTGTATTTCACTTATTCTATTTCTAACATAGTTTCACGTGTTCCCCCCTACTACAAGACCCCAGACGCCAATATATGTTTTGTGGTAGTTTAGTAAGCAGTTTTTTCTGTAAAAAAATCATAAATATTTATCGACTTC
The DNA here is from genome assembly GCF_014356525.2 of Nilaparvata lugens. Classification (NCBI taxonomy): domain Eukaryota; kingdom Metazoa; phylum Arthropoda; class Insecta; order Hemiptera; family Delphacidae; genus Nilaparvata; species Nilaparvata lugens. The sequence goes on from NC_052508.1 coordinate 17,791,486, forward strand.
TCGTTATTTTTAATTTTTTTGGTCAATGTTGAATAGTATTCTCTGGCCGATATCCTTGACGATCAGCCTTGTAGTAAACCTGGACAGGCTTGCCTTCCGGTGATGTGTAGGAGTAAGAGCCTTTTACCAGCAGACTCCTGACTCCATCCTCATATCTGGGATGTGATCCTTGTTCAGCACGTTTTGAGCCCTCTGGTGTCTCGTAGCTGTGAATAGAAAGCAGGGTTCAGGGATTATCACAATAGGTCATTCAGAAATTAACCTCCGGATGATAAAAAAATACACCATAATGGAAACTATTACAATATATAATCATAATTTATTGACCGAACGAAGTGAGGTCTAAAATTCAAGTCGATGGTTTTACATTTCTCTTCATATTTGTATGTTTATATGTTCCGCATTTACAGCGAAACGCAGCAATAGATTTTCATGAAATTTGACAGGTATGTTCCTTTTTGAATTTCGCGTCAATATATACATATGTTTTTTTGAAATTTTGCATTTTAAGGATAATACAAAAGGAAAAGGAGTCTCCTTTGAACGCCAATATTACCGTAAAAATCGGACTTTAGAATTATTCATCACAAATCAGCTGTCTTGTGGACTATAATACTACCCGTTCAAAAACATCGAACATCTTGAAAATGTATCTTTCCATCAACATTGTAGACAGTTGCAGCCAGACCTGATAACAGCGCTCACACTCACATTCCGGGACGACACGTCACGGTCCGTTAGGACAGAAAGCTCTATGTCTATTTAGGATTTTTTCTAGACATTTTAAATAGATGAATTATTTATTAATTTTTGAGAAAACATAACAACAGGTCAATGTAACTTACTAAGCACGAGGTCTACTGTTCACAGAACTATTAGTAATATGATATATGAGAAGATAATATGAATACAGTATGTTCCGTGACAGGTTGATCTGCTTAAAAGTATTTAACAACTTATAATTATATCGGCGCAATTCAGGGTCAGATCATTTATTATGGCCCAGGAGTTGAGGCTTTGGCAAATGTGCATTATATCACAGCCAAGAAGCTATTATACCTGTGGTAACATCTATGTTAGGCTTGTATTTGTATCTGTGGTTATTGTGTTGAAGATAACAGAAAGTGAATCTTATGGAATCCACGACAATCACAGTAGGTTCATTCAACTGTATTCTTGATGATCGGCAAGTAGCTAAATTTCAGTTTCTGAATATTGAGAAGAAGCTTACGGGGAAAATGGTCCGATGGACTGCTGGCTTGGCTCACAATGAGTACAGGTATAATATAAGCTAGCAGTTGAGCTAAAAGTATCTTGCAAGCTTCTTCTCATATCTGGAATTAACCGACCAGTAAATATATTATCATCTATAGATGGAGAAAACTCTTATGTCTAGTCTCATCAATCTACGTCAAGAAATTTGTACATGGTCAAGCTGGGTACGATTCGCAAGTGTGTACTGGAATTATCAATAGTATCTATCTATTATAGGAATCATATGTTCCAGTGCACTCATTGTAATCTGTACTTGATTAGACCATGTTCGAATGCTTTGACCGAGCTTGGTTAACCCGGACATAAGTAATTCATAAATAACTAAAAATTCAATTAAAAGTTAAATAATGTGAGTAATCGGACTCACCTGAAGTAATACTCGCCAACAGTGTCGAGTACAGTATCATCTGTTCCAGGATAGTCTGTAGACCTCTGTGACAGATTGTAAGATGGCGGTAGAATAGCATATCCAGATTGTGGAACCGAAGGAGGAAACTGACTTGATGAAGGTGCCAACTGTTCTGCAGCAGGTTGCAGCTCTGGAGGTCCATACTCTGCTGCAGGCTGCGACATTTGCTCAGGTGGTCCATACTCTGCAGCAGGCTGTGACATTTGATCAGGTGGTCCATACTCTTCAGCAGGTGCAGCAGGTGCAGCAGAAGCTGCAGCTGGTCTTGATGGTTTTCGATTGGAAGTCGGAGGAGGAGGCGGAGGTCTCCTCGAGTTCGGACTTTTGTCCGGTTTCTTGGAATGTGTGAGCAGTTGCGGAGGTGGTGGTGGAGGTGGAGGAGGCGGTAGATCTATGGGAGGACTGCCCATGAACTGCCCTTGAGGAGGGGTCGGTCTCACAAACTTTGAAGGTGTTGGTGGCGGCGGAGGCGGTGGAGGTGGCTTAGGCGGGGGTGGTACAGGAGGTAGACGGTTCAGGAAAGGAGTATTCCCGAAAAACCCAGGCTTTCGCCTGGGTGGTGCACTGATGGCTGCCTGGTCGACTGAGCCTTCTTGATCTGTGTTTGTTGAAGCTGGAGGAGCGAAACCGATTTGCGGACGTTCGGGAACTACTTCCTGTGTCGCAAACAACGTTTCTTCCGGTGTCTTGACGTAGTAGTTTGGTCCCGCTGAAGGGAATGTGAAGATGTACTGGCCTGTTCGGTCAACCAGTGGGTTTTGGGTGTTGCTCACTAGGATGAAAAATCCTGATAATAATAGGTAGTCCTGCAAAATCATTAACAGAAACGTATTTTCAACTTGTAGAACTTATCAAAACTACGGTCTGTGTCCATCCCACAGATAAGGGATGGATCTTATTTGCTTCTTCCAAAATGAATTATCATTAACCCTGATTGGATATGGAATGAAACGTTTGATGCTCTTCATTCTCAATTATTCTATGACTATGTGTGCCTAGTGCCTAGAATCCCGCAAGGGACTCCCCACCAACAAAAGCCATACGAATCTACTTTTTTTACTATGTGTGCCGTGCAATGCTGCTTGATAAATCAATCAATCAATAATTTTATTCAACACAATATACATAAAATAAATCAAAATACGAAAAATCTCAATCAAAATTAAATTTCCAATAAAATACAAAATCAGGTCTCACGTTGAAATGAATAACGATATGCTATTACATTATATTTTGTTGTAACTCTATTTAAACTCAAATGGGAGTTTTTTTGTAACAACTTACTTGGTAAAATAGTATCATGTGCATCGTGCATGAGTTGTAGTGTTGAAAAAAATTTAATTTGGATAATTGGAATAGGTGGGTGATTAGAAAAATGTTGTTTTATGTCAAGTATTATTCAAGGAAAAAGCGATAGCATGAAATTCTGAGTCAGCACTATTGAAATGTGGAGAACTATTACATATTCGATCCCCTCGAAGAGCATTTTTCTCCTCTTACATCCTAATTGTTGTTTAAAAACGCAATAGGCCTACTCCCTCTTATGTATACTATAAATGAACAAGAAGAATTGGATGACGATTCTCAATCCAATATAGTTTCAATAAATCAGCGAACAATTTTTCAAGAAAAATCACGCAGAGAATTCACCACGGATGAAAAGAAGCAGCCCCTTAATGGAAATTACAGTGACACATTTATATTAATGTATGGTCATTTGTCAGGGAAGCGAGAACGTTATAACAGGGCGTAGTCCTTTCAGAATATCATGGAGCTCTTTGATGGAAACAGTAATGAGCTATGATGTTTGGAATCACCAGTCATTATTTACCAACCACTTTTAATCAAGGAAGCAATCGTTTTTTTCAAAAACTGAAGAAAACTGTTTTATTCTGATACAGATGAGTCAGTCATTCTTCAGTTGATCCTCTGATCTTCAATCAATAATAATATTCGTATATTCTTCATTCTTGGGAATCGTAATCATGATCATCATAGTGATTGATGAGAAGTATAAATTAATATAATCTCAACTATTAATGGTTTAACTATTGTACTTGAATGAAGAATTGCTTGAACCTAACAGGAATAACAATCCCACAGAAAAAGTTTTCTTTCTGTGAAAAGAAATTGAAGTATTTCTCTCTGCTGATTGAATTATATGTTATATAATATATAATAAGACTTATTGGGAGAATATCAACACCCAGTGTTTTCGAATAATTTGTTAAAAAATAAAAGATAGTTGATTGAGAAATTAAAAAATTCGTACTTACATAATAAAGTTTGTTTTGTACAGACATCGCAGTTGAGCTCTTTGGTAGACATTCAACACAGCTTCACGTTGAAATCAATAATGCTTATAATGATCATTTAGGATTTTTACCAGACACTACATTAACGTGAGACTCAGCTATCAAAAACTGAATCAGGAAAACTTGGAATAGCTCTGTTCATTAGAAGTGTGAAGGAGCTTATACTACGTTCAAATTACACTAATGATAATGATACATTAATATGTATTCTATTGAAGAATTTGAATTACAGAGGTTGATTCTCATTGAAGATTATTTTTTCATTTTATGAGAAATATTATATACTCAGATTTCCATCATTGATAAATATTGATCGAATTACAATATTTACATGGAAGTTTGAAATTTATTGCTTATCCAATCCTCACAAGAATGCATTGGCTCAAGATCTTTTTCCTCAATAGCTGTTAGTTTATTAGTTTAGGAAAGGGTTGTCAGAAGAGGTGAACTTATTGAAATTTAATTCTTCTAGAATGCGCAATCTGCTCAATAATGAACATTGGAATAAATAATTTGTGATCGGAATAAACCTACTTTTCAATTCTTGAGCTGTACGGGATTATTGAATTTCCAATTCACTCGACTGGATGAATCTTGATCAGACGAGAATGATTTAATCATTTAATTTTATGGATATTCGATAATCTGAAGTCACTTCTCAATTCTCAACCAGGAGCACACCTCTTTTGTTGTTTCAAATAATAATAATTCATCATCATATAGAATCAATCTGAGCCTTGCGATTGTTAAGCTCATTATAAGTCTGTTGCTGGAATGAGAAATACGCAGATTCAAAAACCTCTCAACTGTTTCCACTTTAACAAGTTGATGAAGTCTCATAGGATCTAATATTCTATTGGAGAATTTACTCTGGTTATTCATGTTGCTCACGTCTTACCTTATCTGTTCCAAGGAAAAACCCGTAGTATCCACGAGAGTTAATGAGTCAGTCAATTAAAAAGACATCCATGATTTGAAAAAAAATATTTGATTAGGCTATATAGTTCTTATCTATTCATCTTTTATATAGTTCATTACAACGTCAAACAATAACTGAGAAAAACAGCAAAACTATATGAAAACCCCTCTTCATTAGATAACCAAATCGTGCTTCAATAAGAGAAACTACCTGAAAATTAATCATTACGACTTACGACCTTATCCAAATAACGTCCATTGTGCTGTTTTAAGCTGTAAATAAATTTGAAAATTGCGGTGTTTAAAAAATAGAACCATTCTCAGGGCGAATGTGAGATATGTAGCCGTATTCATTAAACCAAGCCAAGCATTATTAGAAACTCAATCAGAATAGTAAAGCTAAATCATTGGTTACAAGGTACTCGAAGCTTACTCTGCTTAGAATGTTCTCAAGAATCATTCATCAGTTCCAGATTTCCCTGGAATAGGAAGTTATAACTTCAACATTGAATACAAAATATGACAGTTTTTCGTCTCCTTACTATCAATATCCAAAATAACTTGAATCTTCTTTCAAAAGCTTTCGAATGAAAAAGTAAAATCTTACAATAAAAGTTTTAAATTATTCTTTTGGGGGAGTAATGTGAGTTGTAGCCTTGAACATGATTTAATAGGTGTTGGTAATATCCTGTATAGTAACGTTCTGTAATATATGTGTAGGCCTATATATTTTGGGAATCTAATGTCACTAGGCATCAAACCTGCAAAATTGTAGAAATCAATCTGAAAAAAATGAACCAATTCAATTCAACCAATGATGTTTTTTTGAGCTTTATGTACCAGCTGAGTATATAACAGCAGGCTCACAGCTCACACACATTAAACACTTCTAAAACTTTATCCCACATCTCCTAAATCGACTCACCACTCCACAATACATCATGTACTCCGCAACAAAGCCTTGTGTTGGGGGCCGCTTAAACGCTGTATCGGTAAACGCAACAATGTCTTTTGTCCAACTCTCCAACAAAGAATGATCCACGTTTTCCCGCTTCTCTCGGGAGGAAAAATCATAATGGAACAGCTAAGAAAGCTTTTGAGTTGGTACTAGGGCTTTTACATCAACATCGATTCCATAAAACGAAAATCCTTGAGAAGATGTCGCAGAGTGGGGTGTGTTGAAGTGAGATTCATGTCAAACTGTCAGATTTTCTTATGAACTTCATCAATACTTACCATTAAACCAATGTTGACAGTTTGGAGTGGATCCCACTATAGATCGAAGGCTTTTTCTCAACAATACTTTTTTTGTTGTAGTGATCAAAGGTTTTTACTTCAGCCATCACTCAGTTTTTATTGTATGTTCTATTAAGGCTACAGTCACAGCTTACATCACTTTCCAAGAAATAGGATAATCCAATATTTTTTTGTCAGCTTATCCATTTGTATTCAATCACTTTTCAAGGAGAATTCAAATCATTTTCAAGCTAACTGATGATAGAGAGTCAGAAAAACTGTCATATTATTTTGGGTTGAAACTTGAAGCTACAACGACCTTTTCCAGGCCAGAACAATATTGTAAAACAACTCACCTCTCCAGGTAAGCTTTTCAAATGATAATTCAACTTCATTTCGATTTGAAAGGTGACAAGGAAGCAATGGAAAGAAATGATTATCCTTTGAAATAGTAGACAAGGTCAAATTATAGATGATACGATCAGAGAATACCTATAGAATTCATTGTGGATACGATAGAATTATGCATGTTAATGACAATAACGTCCCAATGAAGCTTGAAGTTGGAGTGATCAATAACGTATCTGACTACACAACTTATTTATTATAACAAAATCTTCATAGATTTCCATTATCCTCATAGTTTTTATCGGCTCCACTCATTTTTCATCTCATCCAAGTCCATTCTTAGGTGTAATATTGCAATTAGTTTCATTGATCTAAAACTCCATAATATCTTGAATAAAATTAATCACCTTTAGAGAATCACAAAGATTGGAATTTACATTATTAATCACCACTGACTAGTCACAAGGGTTGAATCTCATCCAGAGCTATTCTGATATTGGTATGATTGTAGTGAATAGATGGGAGCAAATATTTCAGCCTAAAAGCAATGGCATTTGAACAGGTATTCAGTTCCCCATTGACTTAACATCAATAGAACTTAATAAGTTGTTTGCGTGAGTTAATGGAATTGAATCAGTAGTTATTGATTCGGCTCTATTCATTTTCAACTCCATACAACTTGCTGTATAGTGAATGAGTGAAGCAATGCTATTTCTCTTCATTTCCAATTACAGTGGTGCATTGAACGTCCTGATGGCCTATTCATTTGAAATGTTGTAGAATGGTGCACAAGCTCAATCTACTAAGTTCATTAGTTCACGAGCTTATCATGTTTAGAGAATTCTTGACAGCAATTAATTTATGATCGGAATTTCAAGTCACATCAAATGGAAACTCTGCTCTGGAATGAAAATTATTGTGTGAATTTGATTGGAAAATAAATTACTATTTCTTTCAAGAAAGATATACGATTTTCGAAGTTGAATTCAATAACGAATGTTAATTCCATAGCCAGTTATGAGTTTCTGAGTAGAACAACTACTAATTACAAGCAAGGAATTTTGTTGTGGACCACTTCCACTATCAGAAAATGTGATTCAAACAACTCAATATTGTCTTGTGACAGTATGGCCTCATAAGATAGTTATGATATATCCTACGATATCCTACTTACCTATTTCACTCATTATTTAGTTGTTTGCTATGAGTTTGCTTCTAGGAACTCTCCCCCATTCACTGACGTATAGTCTTCTTGGGGATTCCACTTTTCAATGTTGTTACAATTTTAAAACAAAATAGTATTGTAATTTATCTTTATATTTATCATTTTATTGTAACTGAATTATATTGTACAAACTTGTAATTTCATGTGGAGATGAATCGAATACCCATTTTCCTTCATTACAAACTCGGAAGTTCTCAATAACAAAAACCATAATTTAGATTCTTCATCTTTTTCCAACTGTTGACAATTCATGCACAAAAGTAAACTCTGAATTTATAAATCTAGAACATCGACTTTGTAGAAATTGATGGATTATCACATTATTCAGAAAGTGGCACATCTACTTATGGGATAGTTTATAGCACGTAGAACATCGACTTTGTAGAAATTAATGGATTATCACATTATTCAGAAAGTGGCACATCTACTTATGGGATAGTTTATAGCACGTTGAAACATTTTATTGAGTACTAGCACAGAGAAACAAATTTCTGCAACTATATTTTTTCTATGGCTTTACTTTTGAAACGATTACCTCATAATACAAAAGATTTGATAAGATGAGCAATGAGTACAAATCTTGTACTTTTGAATATAATATGATTGAAAAGACAATTAATGCAACACGAAAAAACAGAAAATATATTTTTTCCACGGCACCACAGAAATACTGGATCTAAACAATTTGCAATACAATGATTGACGTCTCAGGGCTCCCTGCCAGACTTATGGGGCACCATCGTATCCACCATTACAAATTCGGGTCTTATATCGGATGGTTTGGCCGGCACCGGTACAGGAAGAGGAGGAGGGGGAGTCTGAGGAGGAGCCACAGGGGGGAGAATCACTGGTGGTTTATACACTTGCGGTGGTTTTTGCATCTGCAGTATTTGAGTCTTGTTAGGATGTGTAGCGATCACTTGTGCCCCGGCATACATCGGCACATTGATGTACGTTGATAAGTACTCGTTGTAAATGTTGTTGTAATTGTTATCGTAGGGGTTCACACCGGTGATCAGTGGTTGAGGGGGAGGAGTTTGTGGGGGAAAGGTTGGTGGAGGAGTAGGTGGAGGCGTAGGAGGAAGTGTCGGTGGAGAAGTAGGAGGAGGAGGAGGAGGAGGAGAAGTTGTTGAAGTTGTTGTTGTAGTTGTTGTCAGGATTGCTGGTGTTGTTGTCAGCCATGAAATGGGCTGTGCTCCCTGGTAGTATGGGTAATAGATGAGTTGCTTTCCAGTTAGGCTGCAGTCATTGTCAGGCGATGATAGGCCAATAAGTGACACAATGTACAGCACCTGTCAATCAAAAGTGAATAATCACTGTTATTCTAAAATATATTTGTGAAACATGAGAGAACTTATAGATGGTCACAAAATTCTCCTAATTTGGTATTCACCGTTTTCAAGACTTGTCAATTTTCTTGTGAATAATACAATAGTTTTGAATCAATAAAGTATGGAAAGAAATGAATTAGAATTTTATATTGATAATTGAGTTTTTAGCTATTATACAGACTTGGACAATAAAATATGGATGATTTGAAATTCATCCATTCCTCTTATGAGTAGCAAATGTACCGGTAATCAATGTTAAAGTTTTTCAACTGTTTGTGTAGTTGAGAAGTTGTAAATACCTTTAATATTAGTTGTAAATCTGTGGTTTTTTGACAATTTCTTAGTCTTTTTCATTCAAAATGTTAAAATTCATACACTCTATTTATGAAAATGGTGAAGTTGAATGTACACATTGAAGGAAATGTTTCTTAAAAAGATGAGTGTGTAACTGCTTTTCCTGATTAACCATACTTCATTGTCCTATTCTGTATTAATTTGGGATTGATGAGCTAATAGTATAACAACAACTCAAATGAATCCCTCGTACTCTAGTAATCTTGTTTCTTTTTCTTTCAATATAAATGAGAATATGAATAAGAATCTTCCATCAATATTTATTTATTTTTGAATCACTTGAAAATGGCATTAGTAGCCGAAACATGTCGTGACGAAATAATTTAAAAGGGTACTCAGATTTATATTTCTATTCATTCTAGTAATCTTGTTCATTGAATACATCTATGACAATATACCTCGCAATATAGGGCACAAAAAAGTATGATGTCATTCAACTATCATTATAGTTGTGGTTAATTCATATAAGAAGGTCATGGGGAATAAAAAAATTGCACACATTGTGAGTTCAATTCTCATGATATTATGATAAGATTTATTATCACTTCAAATATGAATATTGTCAGAATGTGAGAAGAATAGAATATGTACTATTGTAGGTCCATTAGGCTTTGATACACAACATCTGTGCTCCTATAGATGGAACAATTGAAATTTATATTCCAAACTTACTTCACTGATTTTGCTCACTCGAAGAAACAATAAAGGAAGACTGAGTTCGTGAGTTATTTATTAATACTGATTAATGGATATAATGATTCCAAAGACTATTGATTATTGAGTTAAATAATTATATTCAACTCAATTTTTGTATTGAGAATCAGAATGATGAAATAAAAATTATGAATTGCTGAGACTACTTTCAGCTTACATATCGATCATCGCAATTTTGCAATAAATGAAATCACATACAATATATGCAGAATAGAATACAATTCCACTTGAATTATTAGAAAAATTGGATTTTCCAACGGTGGATAAAACAGAAAAATTAGTTGTCAATCATAATAAACCAATACATGCTTTCACAATATATCATATTATACCAATCTCTACTTTCAGTAGGCCTAAAGTATTTTCTATCACAGTTCTAGAATAATTTATTTTGTGAAATTCGAAACTCACCAGCAATAACATCCTCTCTTTGTCACATCACCGACACATTCGCTAAAACCGGAGTCTATTGTCTAGATTCATTTTATGAGTGGTGATTCGAAGTTTTCTACAGCCAGCGTTTTATCACCCCATTACGACAAAGTCCTTATCATTCAGCAATTAAGAGAGGAGATCATCGCTCTTCTGAAGCCTAAAGACAGATTATGACGAAAACGCAGTCGAACTCATCTCCAAAGCTCTATCGATTCCAGTTCGTTCTTTTTCCTTTTAGCGTGAGTTAATCTCATGTCTTGAATCATATAAAGTGATTAGAATAAATTATGAACATGCTATGAGGAAAACATTGCGGTTTTTCAACAAACATCCATAAAATGATGATAATTGAAAGTTCATTCAATGTCTACATTAATGATCTACCATGTAATATTGATAGCATCCATATTGATGGCTACCTTTTTGCTGACCACTTGGGTTTAAAAATTAATTGTCAGTCCAAAACTGAGCTGGAAAGAGAGACAAACTAAAGTGATTTAATTATAAATGACTGGTGTGCAGCAAACAATCAATCACTTAATAAGAGTAAAACCGCTGATATTAGTTTTAGATTCACTAGGGAGTTAAGGGAGCATTCCCTTAAATTCTTGGGTATCTATTTGGATGAGAACTTGTCTTGGGATGCGCATTTAGATTACTTATTTGGTAGATTAGCAGAAGCTTCCTACATGATTCGTAGACTTAGTGTGACAGTGCTTACATCCATCCTGCTCAATGTATATTTTGCTCATTTTCAAAGTCTCCTCACTTATGGTGTTATTTTTGGGGGGAATAGTGTGAAAGCGAAATCTATTTTTATTCTACAAAAGAAGGTTGCAAGGATAATCAGCAATGTTCCATTTAATACACATTGTAGACATCTCTTTATAAATTTTGTCACCACCCTCATTGTATGTTTTATATGATGTTTGTTATGTGCATAGTAATTTGGAAAAGTATAATATAAACAGTAATTTTTACAATTTCAACACAAGAAATAAACTCAAACCTAGAATTGAGCAGTACACTCACACAAAATCTCAAAAAAAATTTTCATTTCATGTCAGTGAAATTATATAACTCTACTCCATATAATTTCAAATTGCTGCCTCTGAATGAATTTAAGAGCGTGATAAAAGAAATATTGATAAAGAAATGTTTGTATTCTGTTGATGAATATTTCGAAATAGATTGGAATCAATGAATTTCAATGAAAACTTTTTCATAATTCAATGAGGTGCCTGCTTGAGGTTGTTATCACTATTGACAAATCTGATGTTCTTGAATGTTATCTTATATTTTAAGATTGTTTTGACTAGCTAGGCTATTAGGAATTTGACGGTCTTTATTTCTTTTGTATAATACTGGACTTTTGTATAACTGACTTTCTTTTAATTTATATGACGTTTGTTTTTAACATTATTGTAATGTTTTGCAACAATAAAGAATGATTTGATTTGATATATTTTTGTTGATACAATAATTTATGAATTTTAATCAATTTGAAATTGATGATAACTAATTGAAGAACTGTGCTGAAAAAAATGTCTTGAACAAATCAAGTGCTTATTTGAATAGATTTCTTCTTCAATTTTTGATGATTTATTTATGAATTTCTCTGCATTAACCAATTTAGTGATTCCTAGCTGTCACTGTGAAATAAATCATTATCATATAAAATTATTCATATCATACACTATTTAACGAGCAACTTCTGTTGATATGTTGAGATATTTTGATGTTCAGATGTTAAGATGTTTAATCTCAAAAACGGCTCTAAAGATTCTCACGAAATTCAGAACATTGTAGGTTTATACTATAAAGATTTGATTGCACTAGGGATGAGACCCCTGAGAAAACTCGCTGAAGGACATTAAAAGGATAATAATTATTCATCCTTGGAAAAACAGCTGATAATAATTATTTCGTCGTCTGTTGGTGATGGAAGTGAGTAAGCAAGTTCATGAGTGTGGGACTGTGTCAAAATTATGACTCAGCTGTTCAACTTTTGTAATCATTCAATCAGGTACTTAGTGTCGGTTTCAAAAAGCCTGATTCAAAAAAACTTCTCTGATTCGGTTCACGTGAAGTTGATCAGGATTAAAATTTAACCGGCTTTTGTGCAACTGGGCCTTTGTAAGGGAAATTTTTGCTTTCCTCTGGGAATTAATCTCAATTTACCGTGATTCGAATGTGATTTCTGTATGAATGTTATTATAATTTCTTCATTTGTAATACACTTTTTATGCTTTTGTATCCAGAGCGAAGCTCGGTCCCCGATATTAAATGATAATGTTCATAATCGTATACATTTTTTTCAACATTTTATATTTATTGATCAGATTGGTGCTCATTATGACTCAATTCTCTTACTCAAAAGGATACATGAAAAATGTGTATGTATTGTTGTTACTAACAATAAATTTAATCCTAGAGGAAGTAAACAAACATAATGGTTGACCCAAATCTTGATGCTGTTGTACTATATTTAGTTGAATCAGTCAGCATTTAGTCAATGCCTATCTTCTTTTATCATCTTCCCATGGAAAACCTACCACTTATAGAATAGAATGATCGACTATAATTCAATATTGGAATATATGATTATTCTTTATTCACTCGATCTTTCAAATCTGATAGCTACTTTTATTTTCGATTTCTTTGAATAAACTCATTGAATGAAAGATTATCAGTTATTCACTGATAATTTTTGAAAGTATTGAATAGGATCAACAGATGATGGCCTATATATGCATTCTTTCTCTGAATGGGTATATAAATGAAATAGTTCAAGTACGATTCTCGATTAGTCTTTGAGGAGGTCATCATGAATACCGTAAGTTACTTACTCTTATACTGGATACTAGAACTGGATAATCATTTTATAATCAATGATTATTTTGTACTTTTCACTGATTGATAATATTGAGTTGGACTACATCAATTCCATGATTCAACAGTTTTTCATATATCTCTAACTATCAACTAATTTTATTCAGTCAACATATTACATTAGATTCTTATGATTATTATAATCATCTTTCTGAGAATAAAGTATTGAAAAATAATATATAATGATAAAAATTGACCATACCTGGAAAATTTCCAGTATTGCTTTGAAAATAAGTGATCTTATTGCCTCTTCTCTTTCGAAATTACAATTCATTATTGTCTGGGAAAAGAGGTCTGATAGATTGACTGATAGCTTTTGAATCGATTGATGACAATTGAATTATTTGATACATTATTATTCTACAATATTGTCAAACGTAAGATAAGAGAGACGAGGCTACTCAATATTTATAGCTCATCATTAGTGTGAAGAGACAAGACTGCAGTACAATATCAGGCTGTAGACGAAAGAGAAAATGTTGGAATCTCCACTAATATAGTAACGGACAATCTATTTATTCTGTGGAGTATTACGTAACTTGATAATCTATTGTTCTGTTGTGAACGTTTCCTGTAACTGAACAAACGTCTATCATGTTTATCAACCAATATCATATGCTCAGATAAGAGCTTGGAGGCACCTGTAATGTTTTACTGGATATTATTTAAGTTATATTATAACCTTTTACTGTGGGTACTATATTATTGTAATAGAAAATACAAGGGAGTATGTGATTACTACAGGTACCATAGGCGAAAACTGTATATAGTTATGAGTTTATAAATGTTGGTTGTTGCAAACAAGCTAAGTCATCTATACTATCTGGCATTAATAGACTGTATATACTCGTATTGAACCATATAAACCCGTATTAATGATAGGGCTTTTCAAAATCATTGCTTATTGTTGAAAAATAATAAAGTTTAATCTTTCATACATTTGTTCAAGAAAAAAATTGAGAAATCACAGTTCCATTTCTGTCATATCAACATTTATTAGATTTGTACATAGGACTGCAGTTTCGTGTTGAAACCAACACATCTTTCAGCCGATCGTTTTCATGTACAAATCTATATGTGAATGTGACATCTCAAAAACTAGTGGAGTTATGAAAAAAGTTGAAAAATGAATAGGCTAATGTAGGAAGTTATGTGAGCTTTAATTTTTTTATATTACAGTAAAGTCCTTGGGATACATAGTTTTTGAGTTTTATGCGAGAAACCAAGCAATGGTACCTTTAAACCACCCCCTTAGCACAGTGGATAGGGGTGGGGACTTTTTATATGTTTACCTCCTTACTACCCTAAACAGAACTGTGGGGTCGAAAATTGTCTTCCAAACTTTTCCCTCTATAACCTTTCCTTGACTGGACTATGAAGAAATTATTCATTATTTTCCTACATTTGAAGTGTGAGTGTGAAAAAAATGCTCATCATGCTCTTCGTATTTAGTAGGTTAGGTCCGATAAAATGCTCATTAGTCTCATGACTAGATAGCAATAGTAAATTTGAAAAAAAACAATTAAGCTCTTCTGAATGTGAATGATGCCTGCGGAATTGTTTGAATTTAATTATAATATTAATCATTTTTAAATACTTGAAATGATGTGGTTCACTCCCAAATTATTAATTGCCAGATATTGCATTATATTCTAATAAGGATAAACAATGAATGAATGATACTGTTGCCAATGAAGATTGTGTTAGTGGAATGTAGCTTCTCATAATATTCACTTTCTTTGTAAGGGCTACTCGTAATTTACATATTCTTATCATATTTGCAGGTCGTCAAATTCTGTCTACTGTTGACTGCTCTGACCGAGGTCAGGTGTCAGCTGTCAGCTCCAGCCAATGTATACGGGCCACCATCAGCAGGGCCAGCTGCCTCATTCGCCCCTCCACCGTCCTTTGGCGGTGCTCCAAGTTTTGCACCAGCAGCATCTGGGTCGTTCGCAGGTGCTCCAGTCGGAGTTGACTCCAATGCTGGAGCTGGAGCCGGAGGTGGCTCTGCTGGATTTGGGTCATCAGGTCCAGTTGGGGGTGGATCAGGTGGATTTGGGTCATCGGGTTCAGTTGGGGGAGGATCAGGTGGATTTGGGTCATCAGGTCCAGTTGGGGGTGGATCGGGTGGATTTGGGTCATCAGGTCCAGTTGGGGGTGGATCGGGTGGATTTGGGTCATCAGGTCCAGTTGGGGGTGGATCGGGTGGATTTGGGTCATCAGGTCCAGTTGGGGGTGGATCAGGTGGATTTGGGTCATCAGGTCCAGTTGGGGTTGGATCGAGTGGATTTGGGTCGTCAGGTTCAGCTGGGGGTGGATCGAGTGGATTTGGGTCATCAGGTTCAGCTGGGAGTGGATCGGGTGGTTTTGCTGCATCAAGTCCTGGATTTGGTGTAGCTTTTGCTCCAGGAGTTGTTGGCGTATCATCTTTTGCTCCAGCAGCAGCTGGTGGGTTCGCTCCAGCTCCTGGTCCAGGATTTGCTGCCGCTCCAGCAGGTGCTTTTGCTCCAGCAGGTGGATTTGCTCCACCACCAGGCCCAGGATTTGCTCCACCAGTTGGTCCCGCATTCGCCCCAGCTGGCCCCTTTGCTGTTGCATCCCCTGTATCAGCTGCCCCTGTTTTTGGACCCCCTGCTGGTCCTGCTTTTGGACCTCCAGTTCCTCCCTCACCAACCTATGGACCTCCTCAGTCTCTGGCACGGTTTTTCAGAAAATAGAGAGCCCAGTGCAGCATTCATATGGGTGTCGATTGAAGAGAGAGTCTCAATCCAGGATTTTCATCAGGTGAATAAAGTCATTATAGCATGTATCAGCAATGTTTTAATATCTCCATAGTTCTCATCAGGTCATGCTTCCGTTTTTAATCACAGGAAAAGGCAGCTGAAACATCTATCATTAATTTTGATCAACTGTTGCGAAAAATAATAAATAATTGTAGAGAAATTTATCAATGATGAGTACCAGGGGCATCAATCAGAAACTCATTCTCAATAGGTGATATTCCAATACAAGAGGAAGCTAATGAATGATAGATTGTACAAAGAAGAAACTAATGGTACAGGAGAGATTGGAATCTATCACAACATATCTCTACTTACAGTATTAGAAACTGTGGTACAATGGTCTTTCCTCAAAATGTTACACTAAATATAGACAGAACAATTGGAAGTGGTAGTCATTATATTATTTATGCAGTGTTGTAGAATCTCTTATTGTTGAACTTTAATCTCCAAGGATTCCATTCCATATTTGCAGATCATATCATATAAAATAATACTGAAACTCATTGCAATATAAGAATATTGATTATTTGTCGTCATATTTCAAGGAAACTTCCTCTAGCCTATTGGTAAAAAAAGAGCATGACAACCATAATTATTATTCAAGTACTAATAGTTGAGATGAATAAAGTTTCTGTAATTAATGTGTACTCACTATTGTTTTCCAGGATCGATGTCAATCTTTTGTGACATCCTTGTGGAAGGAAGGAATGGCTCTTGTTCGAGGAGAAGAATTTTAATGGGATAGAGACTTATTTTTGTAATAATATACTTAATACTAAATGAATTGATATGCTATTTGTAGATATAAATTTGTAGAATTTCACTTTTTGATACTGACAGTGGATTTTGTAACAATAAACTTGATTAATATTGAAATGTGTACTCCCAAATTCATTCTTACCATGTTTCTCATTACCATACTACTATACATATTAACATTACTATACTGAAACTCCTAGGCCTATCTTTATACTGATTTTTTGTTTGTGACATCAAGAAAAAACTTCTCAATAAAAGGCAGTATCAAATTTTAATTGGAAATTAAAATTGATAACTAAATGAAGGGAAACTTTAATTATGATTTAAAAATTGAACTGTCTGCTGGAGGAATAACTAGAGTTATAGAGAGAATATAGCATGAGAAGGTATCCCATGGTATAGGTCATTCATGTCTGAAATTCCAAGCAAGTTTTCTGTTAACTCAATCCGATTACTGTCGACTACTGTCCATTATTAATGTTTCGGGCGGGTGAATGTGTAAGAACGGTTCAGTATGAGAAACTACCAGCGTCACATAACTACCAGGACTATCAGCGTGAGTAAACATTGAAAATTGGAACATCAACACCCTATACCAAGGGAGATCTTCTTATGCTATCTTTTTCCATGCTTGAGATGAGTTCATGTGAGAACAGAAAAAAGGATAAATATTAATCATTATCCAGTTTCAAGTTTTAACCCTTTCTATCCCACTGTTGTTCCTGAACAACATGACTTTCTATGATGTCTATTGGATCAGTGATTTAATGAATCTGCCATCTACTGGCCTTGTTTGAAAGCTACATTAGTCTAGTTTAGTATTATACCACTAGAGAGCACTCAAATGCAGTCTAATTTCTGAAAAAGCAGCTGTCATATCCATTGTACCAACACTTCAATGTGACAATTTTCTTCGGTTTTTATAATTTTTTATAAAATTCTAAAGAACTGAAAATTAGAATAGAAAATATCCATATAATTGTTTATTATTTCATGATGTCATATCCAATTGTACCAACACTTCAATGTGACAATTTTCTTCGGTTTTTATAATTTTTTATAAAATTCTAAAGAACTGAAAATTAGAATAGAAAATATCCATATAATTGTTTATTATTTCATGATGAAATATCAGTCATAGGAATAGAAACTTGAACAAAAATATCATTTATATTCAAAATTTTATGTCTGTTGTTTTAGAACAACATTGGGCCGTTAGAGGAGTCACATGTGAGGAGACTTTGAGGTTATGTTATTGTGTTTCTCTCAGTTTTATTGTTTTACAGTTTTATTGTTTTACAGTTTTATTGTGGAGTTATTGTTTATTGAATTATTGTGGATGATTGTTTTACTTTCCTTGCCCTATTACCATAGGTAAGGAAAGTATTGCTTTCCAAAAAAAATTAAGGTACCCCAATTTCATGTTTTCTATACGTTTCAAGGTCCCCTGAGTCCAAAAAATGATTTTGGTGTTGGTCTGTGTGTGTGTATGTGTGTGTGTGTGTGTGTGTGTGTGTGTGTGTATGTGTGTATGTCTGTGAACACGATAACTCCATTCCTAATTAACCGATTGTCTTGAAATTTCAAACTTAAGGTCCTTATACCATGAGGATCCGACAATAAGAAATTCAATGAAATCCAATTCAAGATGGCGGAAAAAATGGCGGATAATGACTAAAAATCCATGTTTTTCACGGTTTTCTCGAAAACGGCTCTAACGATTTTCTTCAATTTATACCATGGATAGCTATTATAAGTCCTATCAACTGGCCTAAGTCTCATTTCTGGGAAAATTTCAGGAGCTCCGTAATATTCTTGAGAAAAATGGCGGATAATGACTAAAAATCCATGTTTTTCACGGTTTTCTCGAAAACGGCTCTAACGATTTCCTTCAAATTCATACCATGGATAGCTATTTATAAGTCCTATCAACTGGCCTAAGTCTTATTTCTGAGAAAATTTCAGGAGCTTTGTAATATTCTTGAGAAAAATGGCGGATAATAACAAAAAATCCATGTTTTTCACGGTTTTCTCGAAAACGGCTCGAACGATTTCTTTCAAATTCATACCATGAATAGCTATTTATAAGCCCTATCAACTGGCATAAGTCTCATTTCTGGGAAAATTTCAGGAGCTCCGTAATATTCTTGAGAAAAATGGCGGATAATGACTAAAAATCCATGTTTTTCACCGTTTTCTCGAAAACAGCTCTAACGATTTTCTTCAAATTCATACCATGGATAGCTATTCATGAGCCCTATCAAATAACATGAGTTTTTTCCTGGGAAAATTGCAGGAGCTCCGTAATATTCTTTAGAAAAAAAACTAAAAAACCATGTTTTTCACGATTTTCTCAAAAATAACTTGACCGATTTTTTTCAAATTCATACCCTGTATAGTTATTTATCAGCTCTAGCAACTGGCAGAGTCTCCTTTCTGGGAAACCAATGGGGGTCCACCCCATCCTTGGGAAATGGACTTAGTAATCTCCTTCTCGTGCATGAGGTAGGTATGTAGCGCAGTTCATAAAAAGAACACATAGTCGAGATATTTCATCTGTAGAACAGCTGTTTTGACGACTTTAAAAAATGACGACTGAAAGAATCATCGAATTCCACAATTCACACAAAGAAAAAGTACTTTGAAAACAATTATATATATACACATATACAGAAGTCTGATCGTAGTTTCAAATATGAGCAAGGAAAGTTGTGTGAGTGTACCACACCAGATTTTTTCGTTATAATGTACAAAATCTTGGATAATGAAGATTTAGACAAACTCATGAATCTTCCTGAAGATGAGTTGAATAGTTTTTTAGAAATCAAGATACCGGACAGTAATATTATTGCTGATCCTCTACAAGATAATGTACAGGTAGGCTAGTTACACACACATCGATTTTTGGTCGTACGATATTTTGTCGTCACTATGAATTCTATGAGATTAAACGGAACTTGGCAAACATCATATGTTTGAAATCATCTGTTCAATCTAATAGAATTTATAAGGACGGTAAAATATCGTACGACCAAAAATCGATGTGTATGTAACTAGCCGTAAGATTCTCTCCAATTTATTTTCAAAAGTCTGTTTTACCTGTGCAATCTAAATCATTACCTGAGTCAGCAGTCCTGTATTACAGGACTCATTGGTATGAAAGCAAATAGCCTAAAGCTACGTTTACACTTTATGTAGTTGTACACTATAGTACATTATACATTACATTATAGTAGTGTACACTATATGTAGCTGGGGAGCTATATGAAATTGAGCTACATATAGCTCTGCTATAAGGAGATCTATGCAAATTTCATGTAGTAGAGCTACATATAGTTTGGAATAAACCACTATTCAATGCTTAGTTATCCCAACCAGATGCCAAAGAAGAATGTAGTTCTTGCAGCAGCCACTGCTTTCGGCGAAGCTACTGTGATGCTTCTGCACAGAGAAGAGAGAGAAGATATTGGATAATTTTGTAAATTTTGGATAGCTCATTTTCTGCTATATAGCTGAGAAAATAGGCTCAACTGCTATATAGCATATCTCCAAAGTCACTCTTTGAACTTGTAGCAGAGCTTTATAGCTGAGCTACATGTAGCTCTGCTACATAGTGTAACCTAGCTTCATAATTCCCTTTTTCTCCAGACACTGGAAGAAATATTGGGCACGAACATGGGTATTTTGCAAAACTAGGACGTTGCAAGCTGTGTAAGACTGGGTACACCAAGGTGTATTGCACAAAATGTGGAGTACGTCTTTGCTCAGTCCCAAACAGAATGTGTTCCAATGATTACCATAGATAAAATAAAAAAATCCAATAGGCTACAAGGAACAACTTGTTCTACAAAAATAGTAAATATGATAAAGTAGTAGATGTAGTAAAGTAGTAAATTTATAATATGATAAACCTCAATTTCCAGTTTTTAGTTTGTTTCATATTATGTGAGTATGTATCAGTTAGATATGAACATAATAAATAAGTTAGTAACCAAAATATAGTTTTAAAAAAGTAGGAAATTTATGATATTTAGAACCTTTTTTCAGTTTCAATTTCACGTTTCTATATTATGTAAATATGTATCAGTTATGAATATAATAAATAAGCTAGTCACCAAAATCTGGTTCTGTGTATCACATTTTTGAGAATCCATTTTACTACTCTTGAGAATTTTATTATATGACTTTCATTGTTATAATGTTGAAATCAAGAAAAAACTTCTCAATAAGAGGCAGTTAATTGGAAATAAAAATTGATAACTAAATGAAGGGAAACTTTATTAAGATTTAAAAATTGAACTGTCTGCTGGAGAAATAACTACATTTTCTTGAGTTATAGAGAGAATATAGCATGAGAACATATCCCATGTTTGAAATTTCAAGCAATTTTTTTGTTAAGTCAATCCGATTACTGTCAACTACTGTCCATTATTTATGTTTAGAGCGGGTGAATGTGTAAGAACGGCTCAGTATGGGAAACTACCAGCGTCACATAACTACCAGGACTATCAGCGTGAGTAAACATTGAAAATTGGAACATCAACACCCTATACCAAGGGATATCTTCTTATGCTATCTTTTTCCATGCTGGAGATGGGTTCATGTGAGAACAGAAAAAAGGATGAAATAATCATTATTCAGTTTCAAGTTTTAAGACTTGAATAGGTCAGTTTCAAGTTTTTGAATAGGCTATTTTTGATTGAATATGATTTCCTTTATAATAAGCTACTCTAAAAGTGTATCCCAAAATATTTACTCATTACAATACTCATACAATCATCAATATACAATCATAGAGAAATGATTAAAAATGAAATCACATTCATGCTTCATAATATAGACATATAATTCAAGCTTCAATATGAAGATAGCCAGTCTTCCAGCATTTACATCACTTGTCATTGATTTCAGTTACTAATCATGTTGAAGGAATAGAGTATTGTACCATAGAGAGAAGAAGTAATAATTGATCTCTGATTGTACGCATTTTGCCTTCCGTACTAACAAATAGTTAGGATTCGAATGATACATAATTATATATATCATCTTGAGAGTTGCTATAAAAAGTCAGACCCAAAAGGCCAATAATTACTCATGCCCTAGTTGGGCATTAGTTGAACGAATAATTGCGTATGAAAAATTAATACCCTGTTGAACTCGGTTTGGAATTTATAACTGTCTGTTGCAAAAGCTGGCCTTGACCGTCCACCTTTATGATGGGACAAGTGAAAACCAAGAGAACGGCACTTATCCAATCTGTGCCACTACGAGACGGTTCTGACTGCGAGGATGAAGTTATCATTCCCTGAAGTTAACATTCCGTAATTTTAGTTTCTACAGTCGAATAGTCGAATACAGACTCTCAGGCTCGATTCAATCACCAGTTTAGAAGCGCTGGAAAGCGCCGCTAACTTTGCTATCACTGGCGAACATCTGAATCTCTCTCTACAAAAAATTTCAAACCCTCGCTGAGCATGTGTGTATGTTTCTGTAAGAATATAAACTTTTCTTATCGATTAGTTGTCGAAAAGATTAATATCAAACATGTAAGTTGGGGTTTGAAAATTTTCTGTCAATTTTGAATTCCATTAATATAATTTCCCACGTGTAAAAGTAAATATATTGATACTAGCCTTCAGGCTCTCTTCGCTCGCCATATCCGTCTAGCAAGGGGGCTTCGCCTCCTGGACCCCCGACTGGGTCGTCCAAAAATGAGATCAGCGGGCTCGCTTCGCTCGCCTGCATTTTTCATTTGAGCATGTTTCATTCCATCAGAAAGTCAAAGTACGTCCTAGCTCGATTCAATCACCCAAACGCAAAAAACCGCTAATTTTGGGCCTTATCTTTGGCGTTATTTCAAATTCCTTCTAAAACAACATTATAACCCCTCCCCCAACGCTGAGCTTCTGTAGTAAATTTGAGCAAAAAGCGCTGGAAAACGCAGATTTTGAGCGTATTTTTGGCGTTATTTCAAATTCCTTTCAACACAACATTATTACACCCCAGCTGAGCTTCTGTAGTAAATTTGAACATTTTCTGTTTATTTGTTCTCGATAAAGCTGAGAAAAAGCAAAAAAACACTGGAAAAACGCTTATTTTGGGCGTATCTTTGACTTTATTGGAAATTCCTTCTAACACAACATTATTAGACCCTAGCTGAACTTTTGAACTAAATTTGAACATTTTCTGTTCATTTGTTCTCGATAAAGCTGAGAAAACGCTAAGAAAACGCTGGAAAAATGCAGATTTCGGGCGTATCTTTGGAAATTTTTCCAAATCCGTTCTTAGTGCGCCTCTAAAGGGCCAACTGAACATACCTACCAAATTTGAACGTTTTTGGTCCGGTAGATTTTTAGTTCTGCGAGTGAGTGAGTGAGTGAGTGAGTCAGTCAATCAGTGAATGAGTGCCATTTCGCTTTTATATATATAGATGGTAATATTGTTGTATTCCACTCTAGTTCTTCAGAACAAATAATATACAGAGCTTACGAAACTTTCATACTCACCTTTCCAAGCTCCAATTTACTTGAATAATATTGTATAATGCATTGAAAAACTGTAGCAAATGAACTCTCTAAATCAACTCCGCCATTACTCAAACAAAACCTATCTATGTATCGAGTTTGGACTTTCAAGTTCAGTCGTACCTGAAAACACTTTGGCGGAATTATAAAGACCTCTCTGCACAACTTCTCTGGACTCCACCTGAACCTCTGTAACAGATCTGAACATCTTCAGTTCTTTTGTCCTCGAAACATCTGCAAAAAGCAATAAAAAAAATTAAAGCTGGGAGAACTCTGATTATCTTCTGCTTTTCCAATTTTTCCATGCGCCCACAACATTTTTGTATACCTTAGTTCAACCACTGTACCATAAAAAATATTCCATACTTTGTGATACTCACTAATCAACTCTCATACAATTGTGAAATTGCAGAAGAACGCCTATTTCAGGCGTAGCTTCGGCCTAAAGCTACTTTTGAAATTTTACTTCCGTTTCTACATTTTGAAGCCCTTCTAACTCATTTCTAGAACCTAGCTGAAAATCTGTACCAAAATTATTTTCTCATTTTCTGTTCATTTGCTCATCATTAAGCTGAGAAAACGCAGTAAATCACTGGTGAACGGTGATTTCAAGCATATCTTTGGCGTAACTCTCAAGCCCTTCTACAACACCTTTTGCAACATCAAAGACCTTAAAGAGATACCTTTAAGGTCTTTGTGCAACATTGTACACCTTATCTGCACCTATCCACCAATTGGTCTTATAATGGTTGTCTTCAGGGATACACTGCTCCACTGACTCGGGTGACCCGAGCTAGACGACCCGCGTTCCATGGGAACTTTTGACAATTCATAACCCGGTCGCCATCTTTGATTTTTCTCGACCGGGTCAGCAAATCGTGACCCGACCAAATAGTACGGGCTACGAAGTTCTAGCCCGGGACACCCGGAATCGGAGCGCTCCTATTGGTTGATAGTTTTAGCGTCATCTGCTGTAAACTGGTCTGCAGTCTGCAAGTGCAAACAAGTAACAAGAAAACAAGAGGTAAATACAAATATTACAATAATGCAAATATATATATATAATGGTGGAACAATATAAAATCTTAAAGTACCCTTTATTTTTCAAAAACTTTGAAATAGTTCAACAACTAGTTTCGACCCTAACTTAGGTCATTGTCAAGTTGAAATGTAGAAAATGAATAGGAAAGTAAATACTATATAATTAATATCGATCTCTTTTCTGTATAGGGCTACTTGTAATATAAATAGAAAGAAAAATAAAAATCTCAGTACCCTTTTAGAAATATTTTATCACAACATGTTTTGAACATTTATGCCATTTTCAAGTGATATGAAGTAAATAAATAAATACTGCTCAAATAAAGATCCTCATTTTGATCTCATGTTAGTGTATCCATATGTTTTTATGAACTAGGACTGTACATTTTTTGGTTTAAATTTGCATGATTCTATCAAAATATTTATAAAGCAGCAAAATTGAACAGAGATAAAAATAATAAACTTAATCCAATTAGACACCAATAACCCCATTTTTGATAGAATCATGCGAATTTAAACCAAAAAATGTACAGTCCTAGTTCATAAAAACATATGAATACAATAACATATGATCAAAATGAGGATCTTTATTTGAGCAGTATCTATTTATTTACTTCATATCACTTGAAAATGGCATAAATGTTCGAAACATTTGGGATAGAATATTTCTAAAAGGGTACTGAGATTTTTATTTTTCTTCATATTTAAATTAATATCTATATTATATTATATAATGTCATATTCAACTTGAGAATGACCTATATTAGGGTCAAAACTAGTTGTTGAACTATTTTAAAGTTTTTAAAAAATGAATGGTGCTTCAAGATTTTATATTTTTTATCAATCTTTTTAAAAAGTAGCCCATTTGAGTGAAGTGTTTTTATATATTGGTGAGAATATTATTTTCATTATTGCATTATCATGACGTGATCTATCCAAAACTGTTAGGTTTTTTGGCGTTGATCAAGAAATCGTGGATATTAAATATCTATATTCTGTTAATATTATTCTGTGTGGTCATGAAAATTGTTGATCTATTCACACATGTCGTATTCGAATAGCATTTATATATTTACTTTCGATTTAGGCTACTTCTGTTTCTTCTTAGATTTCTATTCAAATATTCAAAAATACGCGCGGAACTGCATCGACCAATGTAGTGGAATGGGATCACTAGTCTACCCCGGGTCAGCCGCCAACTTGTCTGGCTCCGGGTCACCCGAGTAAGTGACTCAGAAGTGTCCCTGAAGACTACTTATTTTCTGTCAATTAGTTCTTGAAAAAGCTAAGAAAACGCTGATGAACGCTAGGAATCAGCCGATTTTGAGCAGATCTTTTGCGTTATTTCGAAACCATCTCACAATGATTGTTATATGCCAGCTGAGCAAGTGTACCGATTTTGAACATTCTTTGTCAATAATTAGTTCTTGAAAAAAACTGAAAAAATCTGGTGTGGTACACTCACACTACTTTCCTTGCTCATTGATCTATAAGCCTCATTCTTAAACGAGGATAACCTAGGGGAATAACATTATGCCGATTGGCGGCTTAATAATTTTATTAAAACTACGATTATACTATTGTTATTGTTTTCAGAGTACATTTTCCTTTGTTTGAATTATGAAATTTAAGGATTTTTTGAAAGTTGTCAAAACAGCTGTTCTACAAATAAAATATCGACGTGTGTTCTTTTGAATAAACTGCTCTACCCACCTACCTCAAGCACGAGAAGGAGGTTACAAAGTAAATTTCTCAAGAATGGGGTGGACCCCCTGTTAGTTTCTCAGGAAGGAAACTCATGCTAGTTTATAGAGCTGATATATAACTATACAGGGTATGAATTTGAAAAAAATCGGTCAAGTCATTTTTGAGAAAATCGTGAAAAACATGTTTTTATTTTGCGATTATCCGCCATTTTTCTCAAGAATATTACGGAGCTCCTGCAATTTTCCAATAAATGAGACTCATGTCAGTTGATAGGGCTTATAAATAGCTATCCATGGTAAAAATTTGAAGAAAATCGTTAGAGCCGTTTTCGAGAAAACCGTGAATAACATGGTTTTTTAGTGATTATCCGCCATTTTTCACAAAAATATTACGGAGCTCCTGCAATTTTCCCAGAAATGAGACTCATGTCAGTTGATAGGGCTTATAAATAGCTATCTAGGGTATAAATTTGAAGAAAATCGTTAGAGCCGTTTTCGAGAAAACCGTGAATAACATGGTTTTTTAGTGATTATCCATCATTTTTCACAAAAATATTACGGAGCTCCTGCAATTTTCCCAGAAATGAGACTCATGTCAGTTGATAGGGCTTATAAATAGCTATCCATGGTATAAATTTGAAGAAAATCGTTAGAGCCGTTTTCGAGAAAACCGTGAAAAACATGGTTTTTTAGTAATTATCCGCCATTTTTTCCGCCATCTTGAATTGAATTTTATTGAATTTCTTATTGTCGGGTCCTCATGGTATAAGGACGTTAAGTTTAAAATTTCAAGTCAATCGGTTGATTAGGAATGGAGTTATCGTGTTCACAGACATACACACATACACACATACACACATACACACATACACACACACACACACACAGACCAACACCCAAAAATCATGTTTTTGGACTCAGGGGACCTTGAAACGTATAGAAAACTTGAAATTGGGGTACCTTAATTTTTTTTGGAAAGCAATACTTTCCTTACCTATGGTAGTAGGGCAAGGAAAGTAAAAACGAAGAAAAATCTGGTGTGGCGCACTCACACAACTTTCCTTGCCGTTATGAAAATTGATCACCTGACGCTAGTGTTCCCGCGCATCTCAAGTCTACTTATAAACAAATATCTGAGCCAGTTGGTGACAGGACAATAACGCTGGACACATACGAGGTCTGCTCTTCATAGTGAATCATTTAATAGAATCAACAGTTGTCAACAGTTTGCAATTGGATAATCACATTTTCTCGAATTTTGAGCTTATTTTCAATTTTAGGTGGAAATGTTACCCAACATTAATTGTAGAGATTTTCATTTTCAATCTTTTCCACTAGAATTTTTTTGTTTAAATTGTATCTGAAGCCTGGTAATTGGGAATCTAAAATCAAACTTTGCATAGATGGGGCTGAGCTCCTGACATTTTTACAGATACGGGACTTGTGGCAGTTGATAGAGCTTATCACTAACTATTCTAGGTATAAATTTAATCAGAATCGTTGGAGCCATTTTCGAGAAAATCGCGAAAAATCCTGTTTTTGACAACATTTTTCGCCATTTTAGCCGCCATCTTGAATCGCATTAGATCGAAATTGTTCGTGTCGGATCCTTATATTGTAAGGACTCAGGGGACCTTGAAACGTATAGAAATTTGGAAATTGGGGTACCTTAATTTTTTTCGGAAAGCAATATAGTACCCAATAGGTAAGGAAAGTAAAAAAGCTAAAAACGCCGATTTTGGGTATATCTTTAGATTTTTTTATTCCGTTCTTAGTGCGCCTCTCGAAGACCAACTGAACATACATGTTAAATTTGAACGTATTTGGTCCAGTGGACTGTTTATTCTGGATTCTGCTAATTGTGAGTCAGTGAGTGAGTGAATGAATCAGTGCAATTTCGCTATTATATATATTGATATAAAATATATCCTATATATGGAACACTTGATTACTCATAACAGTAATTTCAAAAATCTGCCTTCGATTGTGAGAATTACCTGCTAATAAAAGATTTAGGATGCTTTACTAAAGAATAATGTAGGTACTTTCAATTGTTAAGCAATTGTTATTAGATAACGAATGGTCAAGTGGCCTGGTGTATCGCCATACATCATTATATTTATGTTCTAGTCGTGAATTCGATTCCTCCTATCAGATACAGATTCTCCAACAATTTATTCCAACATGAGTTTCAATGAATTGGACAGTTGGAACTTCAACATATTATTAGTGTGAAAATTCAAGAGAATATCACTGGATTATCAATCAACTATTTATTAATTCGATCTATTTGGAAATACAAAACATTTCATAGTAGAAGATTATTTTCCTGCACCTTTCTCCAGAATCCATCATGCTCACTGAACAGTATTGGCAGTTGAATCCACTCCAAAAACATTCAATATTGATTCTCGCTTCATGATAGAATTGATTCACTTATAAATAGAATCCATCAATATTATCCTCTGTACTTGATCTGGCAAATGTCTGAAGAACTTGAACCTGTAATACTCCTCCGTAGTTGAATGAGAATGACTATGAAAATCTTATTTCTATATTTAACAGCGAATAAATGTAAACAAGCAGATACATTGATGAGACGTTGAATGAGAAAGCGCTAGCAATTTGCAAGACGATAAGAGATTTACACGAAATAAATATTAGATAATACTATCTTGAGAAGATTACTATTCAAAACAAAAAATTCTCGTCTTTTGCTAAAAATCATTCTTCAATTAAAATCCAATCAGAGAAGTTGACGTTGATACATTATAATATATTATTAATCAATTTATCAAGGCAGTGGATTGGAAAATTCTTGGAACTGACAGCTTAGAGAGGAGATGATGCTCATACTCCTTCTTTATATCACCAAGACAAATAATTATATTGATTTGATTGGAGTGTGTTGAACTTAATATTATCGTATTTCATGAAAATTGATATAACATCGTTCTACGAATAGTCTGTCGTTGTCAGAAGTTTGATATTCTACTAATCAGCAAAAATCTATTTGCAGTTATTCCTGAATAAATAATAAGGAATCACAAGCTGAGAGTTGTTTTATCAGCATTCGAGTTGGAACAACGGTATTTTCAGCTAGACTGGATAGTGATTCATGATAAAATATTCAAAGGGTGAAATCAAGTGACTAAAATAGATTTTTTTCTCATGTTTTAAAGTTGTATTATCAATGACGTTTGGAGAGGAAAGATGATTCAGTGTTCATCTGCTCATTAGTATACGTGAATACTTCTTGTGTTTCTCATGAGATCGCATTCTGTATGTGGTAAGATGATGTACATAATACAATATTGGAAGATAATTCTATGTTATACTAACTTATGTTTTAGCTTACTGTCTTTGATATCCGTCACAAGAAAAAATCAAAAAATGTTTGTATACGGTTCCTCTGTGAACAAGATTTTGGAAAATTATATTTGAGTACTTTACCAAGGAGATTTGATGAATTGATTCGAAGCTTCCAATAAGAATAAAGCCTATTTTGATTATTAAGATTCCAATAATCTTGACTTTCAAATTTGAAGAATAGCAAAGATGCAAATTCCTGGATAATTTGTTATGAGATGATACAATTTTCAAATACGAATCAATTCGTTAGAGAGATGAGAGATCTGATTCAATTCTGCGTTTTCTGCCCTTTTTTCTTTTAATCTTCTACATTGAGAAGATGTAATTCTCCATTATTGTGAAGAACTTATGAATTTTAAACTGTTTAAAGAACTGTTCAATGAGTTTCATAATGTTCAAGATCCATCTGACATCTTATAAGGCAATATAATAGATAAAATATAGCATACCTTTTTTCTAGTAAGAATTTATTTTTTCTTTTCTCTATGATAATAGCTGGAAGATGACTGACATCGAATGCAAACTTCTAAACTAAGGGCTGATTGTTTCTTGAGGTCTTCATTGATTGTACAATTGAAATCTTAAACTCGTCAACATTCCTTCAACTTTCAAGTTTCATGATTCCAAGTTTCAAGATATAAAATCTCCATTTGAACATTTCATGTTGCACGATGAATATTCATACAATGTGATTAACTTTTTGAAGTTTCAAGTTTCATGATTGATTTCATGTTTCAAGATAGACCACACAATTGTTTTAATCTTAATTCGAACTTATCCTCTCTAAAGGAATGTACGATGTGCATAATTCATTCATTTTCATGTATTGATGTACATCAAAATACTGTAATATTTAATTTTACAAAAGCTATCAAATTAATTATAATACACGATTGGGGTCGATATATTCCATCAAAACCAAAGTACAGAGCAGCAGAGCATGAAGTATTGGGGGAGAAAATTGATTGGTTGATGACCGACCTCTGTAGGAGAACGTCTGCTATTGGTTCAAATAAGCTATCCAACAATAAGTGGCTCTTTAAAACGTCACAGCAATGGCGGCTCATTCACCAAACATGG
This sequence comes from Nilaparvata lugens, assembly GCF_014356525.2. Classification (NCBI taxonomy): domain Eukaryota; kingdom Metazoa; phylum Arthropoda; class Insecta; order Hemiptera; family Delphacidae; genus Nilaparvata; species Nilaparvata lugens. The sequence goes on from NC_052508.1 coordinate 17,822,203, forward strand.
TGAGATGGAATCCAACACATATTTTCAATGTAGCGAATTGAAGTAAGGATTTAAAAAATATAAAGATTGCATGAATGGTAGACCTGAATCAATCAATTCAGTAGATTTTTCATCAAGAATTGCAAGACAGAATTTGAAAAATAATGAAATCTGGGAATCAAAAAGTATAATTTATCCGAAAACTAGGCTGACCAAGAACAATACTCATTGTTTGGTTCTATGAGCTCTTATTCCATATTTCATCACAGGTTCAATTATCAGGAGAACTGGCAAGCTAAGTAATTGAAATTTAGTGGGAAGATTTCCATTCAAGAGTTTCTTGATTTCTTATAAAATTATCTACTGTATATTTTTATTAAAAGCGTCACTATTATTTCTATATTTGATATAGAAATATTAGTAACACGTGCTAGTATTCAGAGGTTTCCTCCAAAAAAGCAGATGATCCATTACCAACTACAGTTCAATAGCAGGTCACCAACCTATAGTTGGGACTCCCATACTGTAATTTAATTAAGTTATCGTTGAAAGATATCAAGGAGTCAACGTCTCTATGGCACGGGTCAATCAATCAATTACTGGATGTTGATTGTAGACGGATGGAAGGAGTACCTTAAATACGTTTAAACCTTTACGATAATGTATTTCAAATTAAGTCTTATCGAATTATAATTATAGAATAGACCAAATTGCGTCTAATAGAATGTTACATCAAATTAAACAGGTGAAAGCGGCAATGAATTTCATTCATCAAACTTCATTATAAATATTCGATCACAGTAACTCTTTGGATGTGAACACTACTGTGCTTGAAACATCATGTTCAACAAGGAGGTTTGTACTTTGGAATATTATTCTAATCTAGTGATTTGCTATTTTCATAATTGAGGTTCACAAGAGCCTAACAATCTGTTGAATATTCCTTAATTTTTTACACTGAGTTTTTCCAACAAATTATGAGTAACTTAGTCTTCGAGTTGGGCATCGCCAACTTTCCCAAATTGATTAAGCATTTGAGTGAGGATTTTTATTAATGGATTATATTATATTTCATCTTTCATTTCAAAATATCAACTGTGTAGCTTCATAATCGGACATTCTCACAACTATTCAACATCGAATTATGACTCATTTAAGTAGTGAATATAGTTTGTAGTAAGTAGTTTACATAGTTAACCTTTTCGCTGCTTAATGAAAATATGCGTTGAGATTATCTACTTAGATTATCAACTTCATTGATATGAAAAGCAACTCTATAATTTCATCTATTTCGTGTTTTTTGATTCAGGATTATTCTATTTTGAATATTTTGTGTGTTCATAGGTGTCATGATTCTGAGAATTAACCAACAGCTCAGTAGTCGCTGTATAGTCTCTTAGCTATAATAGTCTCTATAAAGATATTAGCTATCATATGATGAAGATCAAATCTCGAATATTTCTCTTAATATTCATCTGTAATAATTCCGAAAATCAACACTCGACCCTGTAAAATCAAGTCTTTTATGTTGATTGTTTTTGAATTTTTTCGAATCAGGTCTACAATTTTCATGTTGATTTCAATATTGACAACCATTCTTTTCTAGCAGAAATTGTGGATAAATAAGCATGTTTGTGATAATAACTGTGTGTGTCATACGTATTCAAGGGTAGATATTAATAACATTATTATTATTATGTTCACATTATGTGAATAGAAATATCCTAGCCATTCCCATGGAACTTGCCTGGAAATTAGAATACTTCAACTAATTATGATTTTCATGTTGCCACAAATTAAGTCTCCTTTGCTGGTCTCTAGTTTTCTTGATCATTGATAGAATATCGTTTTCTGATTCCTCCCATATATAACGCATGAATAATTGGCATCTTATTCTATCATCAACCCCATATATATTTTGTATGAAGTTATAGATCAATCAAAATGAATGTTGACACTGTGACACTAGCCACGCTAGTCTCATAACATCTCCGTTGTCTTGAGGACATCAAGACTCTGGTAATCCCTGTGGATTATGAAACTTCTCATTTGTAGTTTAAAAGATGAATTGAAGATTCGTTAGTTCAACTAACATCTGAGACGTTTGAACATTTCGTATTCTAGTATTAATTTTCCTTAATAACTCAATATTATTCTTTTCGTTACAAGTGGTGATTGAGTGAACTATTTCTAATGAATTTTTTAATTCGAAATGTATAGTTTTCATGTTCATTTTTGACTAAAATTTTGTAAAAATTGTACATGTGGAACTCTAACCTTATCTTGGACTTTGTCACCTATAAATTTGGAAGAAAAATATCACAGGACTACCCTATCATTTTATATACCAATGTTACTACATTAGTGTCATTTTCGTTGTAAATAGATGAATTATTGCGGGAGATAACCGCAAAATCATTTTGAGAAGATCAGGACTCATTACTCTTGAAAAGTGATATTTAAATATAGTGGAGTTTCAGAATTATAATTCATAGCGGAATAGATGAGAAGAATGATGATCAGAAACATTATTTTATTGAGATGATTCGTTATTTAGTTCAAAATCATGATTTATGACAAACACGAACCTCTAATTACGTTTAATTGTAATTATGAATAATCACAAGCTATCATGATTGACAATATTTGATTGCAGTTGACACTGTTTTTGACGTTGGTGTTGGCATGGAGAGTGAGAAGCGATGTGGAGTACCGGGTGCTGTCGTCATCGTTCATTGAGCCACCTCCAAGTTTCGCTCCTCCACCTCCACCTCCTCCTCCTCCTCCACCACCTCCTCCACCTCCTCCTCCACCACCACCTCCAGCATTTGCACTAGCTCCATCTGCTCCTTATCCTGCTGCCAGCTTTGCCCCACCTCCTCCTCCGCCGCCTCCACCACCTCCTCCTCCTCCACCACCACCACCTCCTCCTCCTCCTCCTCCTCCACCACCACCGCCACCTCCTCCTCCACCACCACCATTTTCATCAAGTTCTTCACCATCAGCATCATCAGAAACATCAGCTCCATATCCACCATCCAGCTATGCACCTCCTCCTCCTCCACCACCACCACCCTACCTCCTATCATCGCAGTCACAGCATAGTTTTGCGCCACCCCCAATCAGCTCCTACACACCCACCTTCAATCCTCCGATCTCATTCGCTCTGACGGACTCGGCTTCCTTCGCGCCTCCAGCTCCTCCATCGGAGAAGACGTTCATCGACCTGCCTCCCGGCTTGCCCACTGACCCATCCGACGATTTCCAGTACTCGCCTTCTCCCGTTATATCGACAATCAATCACTTTGGACGCCCACATAAGTATCGCCGCATATTCTGATTGTAGCTCTTCAGAGAGGTTTTCCTTTAAACTGGAATTGAATTATGTAGGACGTTCCATGAACATGATATAATGCTACACGTTTTGTTATGGAATCGAATTCATAAATAACCATAAGAGACTCCTTGTCAGTTCTTGAAGCAAAGAAAACATTTCTCCTCATACATGAATGGGAATATGAAAATACCCAGTACTCATAGACGAATTATGAGGATTTTCTATTCATTTCTCTTGATGTAACCGTTCGTTAAATTTTGTAACACCAATTTTGTTAAAATACGTGATAAGTCTGATGTATATAGGATATTATGAACTTGTTAATAAAGATTGTATTGTTTTCGTAGAAACGTTATGCTTTGAATCATTGGACTATCTCCCTTATGCTAGTTGCCCTTATGTTTGCTATGAATGAAATTTCATATGAAAAAATAGGCCTATTCATGTATTTAATAATATTCTCATAAAATGCATAGAATGTTCAATCAATATCAGACATACCAAAGAACAGTATTGGAAAATTGATTTTAAAGAAGATGATTTTGAGCTTACAGAACCTGGAAAGCAGAACCTGGAAGAACCTTCACTGATGTGGAGTGATATTTCAAATGAGATCTGATAACCTATTGTAGGTAATCAGACAAATAGGCTCACACAAAGTAGCACATAAATTCAATCAATATCGTATTTTTGAACAATTATTTTTAATTTATTAAACATTATGAGACGTCCATAATGAGGATATTGTGAGAGCTCAATAGAGAATAAGAGCGAATGTCATTCGCGAACTACATAAGCAGGTTTCTAAGCAGAGATTGGAGAATGTTCTGCCTCTTCCGTCACATAGGGTCCTTTCACACGGTAGGAGACGTGAATCTTGATTAATAATAGGCCTAGACTACAATGGCAACATCATGATAGGGCATTACATGATTCCACGAAATAAAAACATGAATTTCAACCGAGTAATAAATTGAGAAAATACATAGCTAGTTCATGGAAAACATCTAAAACCATTTCATAGCAAATGGAAAACATCTAAAGCCATTCCATAGCTCGAATTATTCTGTAAAAACATAATTAGATGTTTATATTAGATGTTGGATGATGAACAGACAAGAGTGAAAATCAACTGAGTCCAGAGCGATATGAAAACTTGTTGAATCCTTTACGGCTTTTGTGTTAACAAGTCAAATACATTTTTTCATAAGATTACACGATACTAAATAGACAAATCAACTATTTTTGTAAGGGCTACTTGTATCTGTGTGAAAATTAAGAAATCAAAAAAGGCTTGCTATTTTTTTAAATTTATTATATTACTCAAGACATGTTCCAATATATTAATACCATTTTTGAGTGAATGAATGAAATAATGTTCTTCCCCTCTATTCAATTCATCAACTTGAAAATGGCATCGTATGTTGTGAATGATAAATTGAAGTTTTTAAAAATGAAGCTTTTTGATTTCCACATAGTCACAACATTTTTACTGACACATTCACAGTAATGGATATAATGCGATTGAGTTATATAATTTATAAATTCATAAGTAAGAATCCATATCATCTATAGCCTACCACAATAAAGAAAGAACTGTCTTCACGTACGGGCTAGGAAAATTATGTTTGACGCATCAAGCATCATCACGTCTGAACTACTCAACTGAATTACTTGAAGTTTTGCATATAGATTCTCAATTAACCCGCGATGGTTACAGGCCTATTTTTAATTTTACAAGATTTCATTTCGTCAAGTTCCAAAATAGACTTTTTTCCATTAACATTTCGGTGGGAGAAAGTCTTGAAAGAGCTGAGGAAATAATGGAAGCCTCTATTAATGATCCATTAATAAAAAAATGAAATGAAATGAAAAATGAAATGATGAAGTTATGCACTCAGCATTATTATTTCAAATTTAACAATAGATTTTTTGAACAAAGAGAGGGGTTGGCAATGGGGTCACCCCTCTCACCACTCCTAGCTGAATTATTTATGGATAAGTTAGAAAGTAGAATCATTGAAAATAGTCATTTCAAAGATAAAATTGTTCACTGGTTTCGATATGTTGATGATATTATTTGCTTATGGAAAGGAAGTAAGAGACTAGACAATTTTCTTTCCTATCTGAATGGATTACATCAGAGTATAAAATTCACTGTAGAGGTAGAACAGGATTGTGTATTGAATTTTCTAGATTTAAGAATAGATCATAGCACTGGTTTTCACAAGTTTTCTATTTTCAGAAAATCAACCCATACTGATGTTATCATTCCTCTTCATTCTTGTCATCCTATTTCTCACAAACTTGCTGCTTTCAATAGCATGGTCTATAGAGCACTAACAATACCTATGAACCATCATGATTTTGACATTGAGATCACTAAAATTAAACAGATAGCTGTCACAAATGGGTATGAAGAAAGTATTGTGGACAGATTATTGAGTAAAATTAATAGAAAAATTTCAATCAATTCTAGCTTTGTAGGCTCAAACTGTGAGGAGAAGACTTGGATAACAATCCCATATTTAGGCCTTGTATCTGATAAAATAGGTAGGGAATTGAAGAGGAATGGATTTCATGTTGCTTTCAAGACCAAACCGATTTTAAATAGTCTATTTAGCGGGAGTAAAGACAAAATTGATATTTGGGATAAAAGCAGGGTGTACAAATTTAAATGTGATGATTGTAATGCTTGTTATGTGGGTCAGACTGGTAGAAGTTTCAAAAGTAGAATTAAAGAACACATCAGAGATTGGAATAAACACAATGGGGAATCTAACTTTGCAGAACATTTGATAACAAATAATCACAAGTTCACAGTTAAGGAGAATGTTGAGTTTTTGCATGTTGATAACAAAGGCAGATCTTTGAATATTCTAGAGGCTTTAGAAATAACAAGAGTAATTAAGGAAAATTCCCAGTATAGTTTAAATGACCAGATTCATTTCAACCAGTACAACACTACGAATTTAGTTTTATCATAAAATTGTAAGCATACATTAGTCAATAGTTTTTCCATTTACATATTTGTTTTATTATCTTTCACACTTGTTTTCTTGGTTCTTATTTTGTACTAAAAGTAAATTTTATTATCATGGCGATTCTGTTGCTTAAGCCGCCATTTTGTCACACCGTTGAGGGGGAGGAGACTGTCTATCTAGGCCAATGGCAGGCGTTCATGCCCTCGACCAATAGCAGTACTTGCCTACTAGTATAAATTCTGCTGCTCTTGTATTTAGTTTTAGTTTATCAGAGATTGACAATGGTGTAATAACCGAAACCGGTCTTTCTAATTATCAATAAATCAGTGGTTTTTTGACAATTTCTTAGTCTTTTTCATTCAATTCCAAAATAGACCCTTGCGGAGCACGGGTTACCCGTTAGTTTATAATAAAATGGATTTTCGAGTCTACTGAAATAATTTCTTCTTTCTCTGAACTCAATGAGCCAGCATGTATAGCCAAACTATGACAGGAACTGTTAAATTTGTTATGTAAAGAAAATAGAGTGATATGGAGAGAGCAAGCAAGAAGCAAAATTCCACAATGGAATGAATAGTAAAACATTGTATAGGATTGTAACAAGAATTTCAACTTTCGTAAAATCATCTCTTCTACTACATAATTATGAGATTAGAGGAGCCACAATGATATTACAATAGATGAATGCTCTAAATAAAAGAGAGTGGAAATGCCAGGTAAGAGAGTAGTTTCAATTTTCTCTCCTTCTCCATTCAGTCCAGACAATGAATGCTCAAAAAGGGTATACAGGGAAATGTTTGGAAGACAATTTTTGACCCCACAGTTCTGTTTAGGGTGGGAAGGAGGTAAACATCTCAAAAGTCCTCACCCCTACCCCCTGTGCTAAGGGGTTTCTCGCATAAAACTCAAAAACTATGTTTCCTAAGGACTTTACTGTCATATGAAAAATTGAAGCTTACATTATTTCCTACAATATTCATTCTTCAACTTTTTTCTTATCTCCTCTAGTTTTCGAGACATCCGCTCTTGAAGGTGTGACATTTTTGAAAAAAAACATGTCTGCCACCAATTTTGTTCTATTTTTATTCTTATAACTTTCTAAAAATCAACGGAAAAATCCATGCTGATTATAAGCTTATAGAGCATTAGATTCTCTCCAGTTTTATGTATAATTTTACACATTTACGAATTTCCCTACACCTTTTGCAGCAGCTTTAGTGTTGAGTGTGAAATCTCCATTTTTGCAACAATAAACCAATTGACAAAGGGATTTGGAGGGATTGTTTTTAACAAAATTTTCGACTTTGCAGCTTTGAAGAGACTAGTTAGGAGGAAAACATATCAAAAGTCCTCATTCCTAACTTATGTTCTAAGGGGATGAGGTGGTTTAAAAGTTGCCTTTTTCAGCATTTTGCTTCAACGCTCATATCTCGAGAACAATGCGTTCAATCAACAAAACTAATCATTCAAAAATGAAGCTTTATAGATGCTCTACACTTTTTGTTTAGTAGAATTCTGTGATATTCTAAACAGTTCCCGAGATATTTGCTCTTGAAGGTGTGTAATTGGGATATTTCAACTCCTACATTGAAGCTGCTATAACAATGAAAGGAAAACTTGGAATGGTGAAATAATACATCATCTCAAAGATGAAGCTTTATGGATGCACTACACTTTTTGTTTAGTAGAATTTTGTGATATTCCCAACAGTTCCCGATATATTCGCTCTTGAAGGTGTGTAATTGTTAAAATAGCAGGTTTTTATATAATGTTTCGCTCTTTCAGGGCTTATAATTTTCCAACAATGCATCATAAAAACTTATGCTTATCGTAGGTTTGCAGAGCATTGAACTTTCTTTGAAATGATGTATCATTTCACGGTAAAAATGAAATGGGCACCTCCCAGGGGTGCCCACAAGGGAGGGGCATGGCGCAATTTGCGCCATCAACATTTTGGGGGGGGCATGATTTTTTTTTATATTTTATGTCAACATTTTGAATCATGGTTAAAAAATCAAGGTATTGAATAGAGATATCCTAATGTAGTTAATTTAAATATTTTTTCTCACCTTTACAATGTTATATTTTGCCATGTGTAACTTAATATAAAGCATAAAAAATATTTTGTGAGCGGGAATTTTAGTAATTTCAAGTCTATGAGTTTGAAGGTAAAAAATGACTTCGACAAAAATGAATTTTAACTTCATCATCTACTATTATTCTGATTTCCTTTGCTTAATTTTAATTTTCAATGGTCCTGTGTTTGAGTTTCCTTGCAACTTAATTTTCTTAAAAGCACAATGATAAGTTGAATTGTAATGTACATTTTAATCTAATAATTATTTTAATTTCGAAGGCGTTCCATGATGATATTAATGTCTCTGAAATGGGAATGCAATTATAAACAACATCGCAAACTCTAGTGAATTTGACAGAAGAAAAAACTACTCCTATCAAAAATTTGTGAAAAATATCAAATGAAGCCAATTTTAATCTTTCAAATTTACACCCTATTTACCACACAGTAATCAAGTAGGCTAATTATTGTAATGCTTTATTAATTTTTTCTGTTTTGTATAATAGTCCAGTCAAATGGTCGTTTCTCAGGAAAGAGCCCGAAAGATTTTTTCGCGACGGTTCTATATGTATTTTGGGCGCTGAATTCTAATCTGAAATTTGCTGACACGCCAGAGGGCGGCTTCACTTCCAAAACTCCCAAAAAACCCCAAATTTCGGACTTTTTTCAAGTTTTCCATTTAATCTTGAGAACCTTCAACTTTTCGAGATAGAGCATTCTCTAAAATATTGAAGATAATACAATTTCCAATAAATTGAGTGGTCGCGCAGAACTCTACGATTTTTTATTCCGGAGCTAAGAGTTTTCAAAAATGGGGTATTTTTTAAGGGGTTTTCAAAATTATGCAAACCTACCACTTCTACCCTGTACAACTAGGATCTTCTTCTAGTAATGATAGAAAGCCACATATCACGTGAATTAACAATATCAATTCTGAACAGAATTCCTTAGGTATTTTTGAATTTAGTAGTGGTGGCAGGGGGAATACACCCAAAAATAGAAAATCATGTCCTACTGCCAAAATTCAAATTCTCATTATAATACCTTATCATGGCCTTCCTAGAAAAAAGAAACATATTTCGGCTGAAATCACCTTACGAAGGTTGTGTTCTATGAGAATCACTCGTTAGATTTCAGTATTTCCTAGTGGGGGGCACACATAAGGATACGTCCAGGATCAAAACTTCAATCACTTATAACTTTTGACTGAATGATCACATCTTCTCGTACTACAGCTCGTTCATATCAGCTCGTCAAGACGGTTGAAAATCATGTATCATAACACTAAAATCTGTAAAAAAATAGGAAATTCCTCCTTTAGTGTATTTTAGCCCATATTTCAATGCATAGAAAAATTAGCGATTTCTATATTCAAAACTGTGTGTCTCGGTAACTCAAAATGATACTTGGTCTTGATTTGAAGAAAATAATCTCCTTATTTATGTGAGGTGAATGATTTTTGAAAAATATAATCTTGGAATAAGATACGTTCGTTTCAAAAAATCAAGAAATTTGCTATATTTTTCTCATTTTCACAGTCTCGACAGTTTTTCGATGTAAACAGTAATGCAAGATCAATTTAAGGTAACTCAACTTATAGAGCATGAAATTTTCTCTCATTTAAGACCAATCGCAAGTTACTATCATGTCTCAATTTAGAGACTCTTTAATAACAGTAAAATCGCAAGAAAAATGAGAAAATAAAGATCATCATTCAATTGGCTGTAACTTTTGAACGGTATTGGAAACAGAAGTATAATATTAATGGGAGTGAGAAGAGGAGAAAATTCATCACAACCTCGGCTACTTTTTGGATTTTTTATCTGAAGTGTTCCATAAGATACGCAACGTTGCATATGCGAGACTGTGAAAATGGAGGAAATATCACAAATTTCTCGCACATTCAAAATTGCGTATCTTGTGGAACACTTCAGATAAAAAATCCAAAAAATAGTCCTGCGCGACCACTCAATTAATTGGAAATTTCATTATTTTTAATATTATATAGAGAATGCTTTTTCTCGAAAAATTCAAGGTTCTCGAGATTAAATGGAAAACTTAAAAAAAGTGCAGAGTTTTGATGGTGAAGTCGCCCTTTGGCGTGTCAGCAAATTTCAGATTAGAATTCAGCGCCCCAAAATACATATTATAGAACCATAAAAAAAATTCTTTCGGGGCAGTTTCCTGAAAAACGACCAGTCAAATGGACTATAAGTTGTTATCCTATTATATTAAGCGAGCAATTTCTGTATATCTGTTCATATTTCTCTATTTTTAAATCTGGTTATCTGGCTATCTGGTTATATGGTTATTTATGTTCAACGGATCTCGGAAACGGCTCTAACGATTTTCACGAAATTGGGAATATAGTAGGTTTATGATATCAAAATTCGATTGCACTAGGTCTCATCCCTGAGAAAACTCCCTGAAGGACATGAAAAGGATAATTCATCCTTGTAAAAACAGATGATGATATCGTCGTCTGTCGATAACAGAAGATGCGTGTGCCTGTGTGGATCAGCTGTGTAATCAATTAGCTTACCGTATCTCGCGAGAAATCAAGAAATTTTAATTGACTCGATCAAAATACAGTGATATGATTTGTTGACATGAGATGGTATATATCATAATATTCAAAGTTAATCATCATTTTACAGTTCTAAGTGATTAGTGAGTGTTATTTTGTTATTAGTATATAAATCAAAATTCGGGGAAGAAACAGTTTTGGGCTGTGCCTGTTAGTACTTCCCCAATCATTTTAAAGAATTGAGTTCTGTTTATCAATGAATAAATAACGAGCAAAGCTCGGTGCCCCGATATTTGGTATCAATAGATAGAATTTACAAAATGTACTTGTTCAGATGATATCTTTATTCCAAAAACCAAACCATTTAAAGATACATTTTGTTCGACTTGTGTTATTTACTCCTGTAATTTTAAAAAGTGAATACTACCAACAACACAACATCAGTGACAACCTGTTCCAATTTATGATAAATATCGAGACACCGAGCTCCGCTCTGGAGTACCTACAAAAGCATATAAAAATTATTACGAAAGAAGAAATTATAAAAAATATTCATAGTTCATACAGAAAGGTTCTATCTAATTACAGTGGATTGAGATTAATTCGCAGAGGAATGCCAAAATTTCTCTCACAAAAGCATGTTAAATTTTAATTCTGATTAATTTCACGTGAACCAAATCACAGAAGACCATCTCAAGAAGATAGCTTATCTGATCGGTTCTACTGGAATTAATCAGCATTAAAATTTAACCGGCTTTTGTACAACTGCCACTAAGTACCTGATTGAATCAGGTACCTACAAAAGTTCAACAGCTGAGTCATTATTTTGTCTCAGTCCCACACTCATGCACTCGCTTACTCACTCCCATTATCAACAGACGACGAAATTATCAGCTGTTTCACGAAGGATGGATAAATTCTTTTAATGTCCTTCAGCGAGTTTCCCCAGGGATGAGACCTAGTGCAATAAATTTTTTTATTATAAACCTACTATGTTCTGAATTTCGTGAGAATCGTTAGAGCCGTTTTCGAGATCCGGTGGAATACAAACATCTAAACATTCAAACATCAAAACATGTAAACATCTAAACAGAAATTGCTCGTTTAATATTATAGGATTTGGAATACCTAAACTTGCCGACATTATAATATTGTATGAATAAAATCGTTCAAAATTGTATGAATGTTTAGGTACCAAAATTGCTATGCAATATTCTTTTGCAATAAAGAATTATCAATGATATTATTATTCAACTTTTCAAAAGTAACCTCAACATTTAAAAAGCAAAGCCTCCCTTACTTATCTTTTAATATCCTATTAAAATATTTGCCATGTAGTTTTTCCTGATGTAATGTAGTACTTTCTAGTCCTCCCGAACAAGAACGGGTGCACTGCTAGTCTCAAAAACAATATCAAAAAGGTACTTTATTTCTATTTTAAACGAGATAAGAAACGATGGTATATATTTTTACAATATTATGAACACAGAAAGAATTCCTTACAAGACCAAAGGTGAATAATGTCCTTTGGAAGATTAGAATGTAAGATGTGAATTTTATTGTCATACACTGACTAATGTTAAAAACTAGAGGGTTGGGAATTGGGGTACTTTGGGGAGGGGGCATTACTCTTGGATTGGGGGGACATTACTCTTGGATTGGGGGGGACATGCGCCATTGCCCTTGGGGGGGCTGGGCACCCCTGATTTTACCATTCCAAGCTTTCCTTTCATTGTTATAGCAGCTTCAATGTAGGGGATGAAGTATTCATTGCTGCAAAAATTGATCGTTTGACAATGACATTTGAAGGGGGTATCTGTGACAAAATTTTTGACTTTGCAGCTCAATTTAGACTAGTTGATGGGTGAATATAGCAAAAGTGCGCATTTTTATCTCCTCTGTTGAAGGTGTGGAACCGCTGAGTTGACACTTGTCGCAGCTATGAAAATTTCACCCCCTACATTGAAGCTGCTATAACAATGAAAGGAAAACTTGGAATGGTGAAATAATACATAATTTCAAAGAGGATTCAATGCTCTACAAACCCACGATAAGCATAAGTCTTTATGGTGCATTGATGGAGAGTTATAAGCCCTGAAAGAGCAAAACATTGTATAAAAACCTGCTGTTTTAACAATTACACTCCTTCAAGAGCAAATATCTCGGGAACTGTTGAGAATATCACAAAATTCCAGCGAACAAAAAGTGTAGAGCATCCATACAGCTTCATCTTTGAAATGATGTATTATTTCACCATTCCCAGTTTTCCTTTTGTAATACTGTAACTTATAGGATACGTTATTGGTCAAATACTCTACCTTTTGACGTACAACTGAATTCAACCATGAGGGGTACCACACAAATAATCATGTACCACACAATGGGTGTTTAAATTCAAAATATTCAAGTTACAAACTCCAAGTTACCCCCTTATCAGGGGTTGAAATTCAGTTTTACATCAAAAGGTAGAGTATTCGACCAATGACTTATGCTGAAAGTTACAGTATTAAGGTGTGTACAGATATACGCGCCGCGAACATGAGCAATTCACTAATCAGCTGACTATATCTGTATTTTTACAGGAACGGTAAGATACAGATATAAAAAGCTTGGCATCAGCTGATTAAAAGTGAATTGCTCATGTTCGCGGCACGTAAATCTGTACGCACCTTCATATCTACAACAGTCTCCAATTTCTTGAAGGGTTTCCATACATATTGACTCACTCTGTATAATTGTGATGTCTAGTGTTGATGATCTGTGATAGATAATTGTGTTTTGTTGATTAATTACATTTCTACATTGTTTAAACCTGATCTGACAACGTTGCGGAGATAGAAAAGTATAGCTTTTTGCTTTGTTGAATGATAGACACACCAATGTTAATCAAATACTGCCATCATAACGTGGACCTTACCATAAGCATTTTTTTGAATACCCTATCAAACTATGAACAATTCGTTTTATTACCTTCTCGTTCGACAAGTTGAGGATTCAAAACTGAAATTATTCTTGTTGTTCCAGTTAATCTAATTTTTGATTCTATTGATCAACGTTCAATCAATTCGTTCACTCAACGTTCAGTGAATCAACGTTCAATCAATTCGTTATTGATTATTGATTATTGCTCGAAGAGCAATAACAGAAGTACTACATCCAGGTAGACCATTTCAAATTGAATGATTCAGTTATTTCAATCACCTTCAGAGATTCAAATAACCTTATAAGACAGCACATCCTAGTTGATGACTTCTCCAAATGATACCTCTGATCCTTTTAATTCACTTGATGTAACTTTGAAATATTGTTTGGACATTATAATAGGATAATGTATTAGAAAGTGATCAATTAAATTTTGATTACTATCAATGTATTGTTAACACGAAGAATACTGTACAAAATGTACTACACAAAACTCCACTAATGGCTTATGAAAATGTTGAACAATTTGAGTTTTTTATGTGAATCATATGTACGTTAATTGTTTTAATCCCAAATTAGATCATTGAGAACTATATAAATTTCGGAGACAATTATTCTGGCATCAGTTCCTCTAGAAGCATCAAGATGAAACAGGTAAGTGAATACTTCCGTTTTGATCAATAACGAGCATACTTCTAACAGAATAACTCTCAATGTATTGTGATCTAAATGTCTCAACTCCATCGTAGTTAATCACTTCATCCTCAATTATACTCCTTCATATTTACTATGAAAGTTACACCAATAGTACAATCAGTATTTCATAGTTCAAATATCTATTTCCATTGAAAGATAGAAAAATAAGTAGTATCATGTAATGGGAGATACCAAATTAATAATTTGTGATATTACATTAATTAGCCTGAATATTGATGTAATCCTTCCTTTGACCTGTAACTATAAACCTGATGCGTATAAATTAATGCGTATGAACCCACTCAGAGCCAAAAGTTTTTGAACAGGTCACTTCCGTGTTATCGGATGGGCACGTTAAACTGTCGGTCCCGGCTGAAGTATGACAGTCGTAAGGCCCATTGACGGTTCAAATGATATATTCAGGAACTTCCGTCAGGAACTACCACCAATAAAAACCATACGAATATTATTATTTAGTTAATTCAATCAGTTGTTAATCAATGATCAAATAATGACCTGGTGATACGTTACCTTTCTCACTGCTTATGTGAATTTTCCCCATAATATTATTCAATCATGGCGTAGTGATGAGGGATGAGGGGGTTTTCAGTTTTCAGGTTACAACCCCCCCCCCTCCATGAGCTCAACAATGAGGCCCAAAAATCCAAGATAAACCCCTCCCTCCACTCAGTATAGTACTGCTACAGTATTGAATTCAACAATATCCTACTATCTGGAGTGTGATTGATGTATCTAATTTCCTTATAAACTCCAAAAGATATTACCTACAATGGGAAACAAAAGTAACAGAAATTTGTTTGAACAAAACAACAGGAGAGTTTGAAGAACTTCTTGACAATAGTAAAAGTTATTTAAATAAATTTACTGCTACAATGAAGATTCCCTTTACTTCCCATCTTCAACAATATTATTTAAGGGGCTATTCATTGAAGCATTCAAGTTCAAGTTTCAAGTTTTATTGTTTACATCAGCAATACAACAAAATAAAAAACATCTCATCAGATACCTATAGCTAACAATTTGAAGATACTAAGCTAAAGGTTAATTTGGCACTATATCATAATGTATCAATAATACAGTAGAAATCAACTTTAAACTTATAAGTACACAACTCATATCAACATTTTTGAATAATGTAACTGATGATGGAAATGAACCTTAACATTTTATGTGAGAACCGATGCAAACATAAATACTATTCACAAAAGAGCTTCCGCAAAGCCCTTGTCCGTGAATAGGAGTTTGAATAATGGGACATATGAAAACGATAAGACACATACACACACGCATCAATACACAGTCATCAATATTCGACAAATGACACATCAGAGCATTCCCCTCATTACTTATATCTCATAGTGTTATAAACTTCATGTGAACAGTAGGGAGGAAGCCACCACCTATAAATCGATACAAGCTTCCATACAAGCATTCCATACAAGCTTATTTGAAGAGGCCAATATGGAGAAATTCTATTGATCTATCTAATCTTTATTTCATATATTGAAATAATAATTTTATCAGAAATGAAATAATCAATGCAAGTACAAAAGTTTCGACTTTTGCAAGCCCAGCCTCTATATATTATGAAAGTTCATTGCAGAATCCAGTCTCCTGGTATTTTGATAATAATTCATATCATATTCTTGAATTGAACATGAATAACTATTTTTAAACATCTCTCCTTCTTATAAGCATTTCTATAGTTGATCCATTCCCTTTATCTGTTACGATTACTGTACTGATATTGTATCATATATTTATGCTGTTTGATACCACAATATCGCTTTGAAGTTGGATATTTGAAAAATAGTCACTTATTTTCTTCAAGCTTTCAATCTGTCAAAACCTCTATGTATTAGAATAAAAAATGATTGTATTCTCGATATTTTCCCAGGAAGCAATAGCAGTACTGCTACTAACTTGATATTAATGATAGTGAGATATATTTTCGATATTTTCCTAGGCAGCAATAGCATCTCTGCTACTGACTTGTGATTTCCCTGGGTAGTAATAACATAAATTTCCTGCATCTGACTTGTGAATGTTGATAGTTATACAGTATGATTTTGGAAGTAAGTATGTTTCAGGAGTAAGTATCAACCACACAAGAAGTTTTCTTAAATTTTGTTTAATAGTTTTTTAATTTTTCCATTTCTTTACACTTAATTTTAGATTTAATTTATGGTTAGATTAGTCACAACTTCATTATAATGTTATATTACTTACTTTCATTTTAAGTTTGAAAAATGTATTGATTTGTACTTTCGATATTTTCGTAGGCAGCAATAGTAGTCCTGCTACTGACAGCCCTGTCGCAGGGTCTGTGTGCCCAGCGGCGCTCACGACCCCCAACGGCAAGGGCTGAAGCAACCAGCTACGGACCACCTGGAGCTGCCCCCGCGCCACAATTCGCTCCACCCTCACCTGAACTGTCGTTCGCGCCACCAACTGGAGGACTACCGCCACCAATTGTCGGACCGACACCAGTCTCCTACTCGCCACCATTCTCACCACCAACACCACCGGCTGGATTTGCACCTCCACCTCCACCACCACCTCCTCCACCGCCTCCACCACCACCGCCACCACCACCTCCACCACCATCAGCTGCAGCGTTCGCGCCACCTCCAGCGCCTTATCCATCACAAGAGGTGATAGCAGTCCAACCAACTTTTGCACCCCCACCTCCCGCTTTTGCACCTCCACCACCAGCATTTGCACCCCCACCCGCAGCTTTTGCACCTCCACCACCTGCTTATGCTCCACCACCCCCAGCTTTTGCACCACCGCCCCCAGCATTTGCACCTCCACCACCTGCTTATGCTCCACCCCCACCCCCAGCTTTTGCACCACCGCCCCCAGCTTTTGCACCTCCACCACCTGCTTATGCTCCACCACCACCCCCAGCCTTTGCACCACCACCTCCTGCTTATGCTCCACCGCCACCTTCATCGCCATCTGATGCATTCCCAGCTTTTGCACCACCTCCACCCGCCTTTGCACCACCATCCCCAGCGTCCTATACACCATCATTCAACCCAGTGCCACCAGAGGGCGGTGTCACCGCTGTCGGTGCACCAAGCTTTGCTCCTCCACCTCCACCTCCTCCTCCTCCTCCACCACCAGCTCCTGCCACAACGTATGGACCGCCATCCATTTTCTAGAGTCTTCATCTAGCTCTTGATGATGTGAGTGTGATCACTATGTATTGAAATGAAAATGTGAGTGATTATGATTATGTAATAAAATATTTCAAGTACAGTTGTATTCGAATCTTTGGCAGTTCCTTATATTTTGTCGCTGTGACTGATTAAATGAATTGGATTGAACCCCAGAAAGTGTTGGTTTTACATAACTGTCATATCATTGTAGAAGAAGAATGTCTGTGTGTTGCGAGATTATTCAACTGATAAGTGTATCTATGCTATTCTAACTCATCAATATTGATCGAGTTGGATGAATGCAAGAAATAAAAATCGGGAAAACCTCTAAAATGAGCAAATCCAATTATTGAATCCTTCTTGAGAACAGATCAACGTATTCCTTAGAATATTAGGAATACCATGAATTGACAGGGAGTAAGATAACACCAGCGTCCAAATTAAATATTCTTCACTCACTTTATTGGAGATTGTAAATTCTGATGAGACTTTTAGTACCTCAGTAAGATACTAACTGAGGAATTACTACAATTAGCTAGTTTTCTAGGCCAAATAAAAAGAAGTATGAGGAAAGAAGAAATCATTTCCGAATGAGAGGAATGATTGAGATTCAAATAACTTTACTTAGTATGATATTTGGTTAAAAATCATTATGAGTGATGCTGGAGAAGATTTTGAATACAGTACTCGTATTAGGCAAGGCAAAGACAAGGCAGATGATTGAGTACTCTTGAATCTTCACAACTATAGCGATTCCAGTCAAAGATATACACATTATGTACCACAGCCAGATGAACATAATTAAAATATTTCAGAAAGAACATGGCCACAATTCGGTTTCATGACAGAGTTGTGGTCGTTCATTCATCATTTTTCCGTCAATCTTACGTGTGCTCCTCACATTCAGCTGTATCTTCAATGATCTGTACAAACAGGGCTTGGTTTGTCTTAGGCAATGGTCTACCTTCACTTTGATGGAATAGACAACTTCCAATTTTGAAGCTCAATCCACAATATACATAGTATATTCGGCTGCCACATGCTTAAGTTCTAGTTTACTAGAGATTGTTTAATTGTTGAGTCAATATTGCTCAATAGTAATTTTTTTCTATGAAAAGTTTGTGACAATTCAAAGTCGTCTTCTTCAATTAAGATATGTACAAACCACCAGTGATAAGCCCATCATAGACCTCGACTAAATAAAAATTAAGTTGAAGTGAGAGTGGACATAAGCTTCAAATTTTCTCCCGAAATCGACAATTGGTTGGAAAGTGACATTCTCTCAAAATGGTGACGAATATTGTGTAATATTAATATGCCGAGTGCGGCAGCAAAACTTCCTTTTTTGAAGTGAATGCCATTCAGTCACCTGATGTCGCAATTGGTCTTGTTAGAGGGGCCAGACTATAAAGTTTTCTTCCCGACATGCTTAGTCGCCATCATGCATTAGAACGATGAGAAGCGTGTATTTGCTGTTGAGACTTATTTTTTTAGTTCTGTGATCACAACCCAGCGCGCATTTCGAAATCGTTTTAATTTAGCTGCTTTGGCTACCGTCCTGGTCCAAAAATGAATTGTTACATGGGTCACTACGTTCAGATAAACTCCAAGTGCGACTAGAACTGAAGTTCCTCAGCCCGTTAGGTAACGTGAGAACATTAAGGCAGTGAGAGTTTCAATGTTGCAATCACCACAGAGTTCTGCGCGCAAACATGTGTCTGCTCTTGGATTTCCGTTCGTTTTGTGATAAGAATTCTTCATTATGATCTCCATTTCCATCCATACAAGATGGCAATTGTGCAGAAACTTTCTGAACGTGACTTCAATTGAGGGAACATTTCCAGAGCGCCTCATCTCAATTAGGAGTGATTTGGAGTGGCTAGCCCGATATCCCGATTTGAGCCCTTGTGATTTTCTCTATGGGGGTTTTTGAAATCCCTTGTTTATCTGAACCGTGCAAGGACCATACAAGACTCGACGACAAGATCAGGGGAATAAATTTCTAACATATCGCCTGCAATGCTGGCAGGAGTCAAGACAAACGCCATAAATCGGTTTACTAAGTTTATGGAGAACAGGGGACGTTACCTACCTGATTTTTGATGTTCCAAACTAATTGAAACAAAACTTTACATATGTGACTACATTACAAAAAATGAATACAAACTTTCTGATCCATACAAAAAGTTTTATTCACTTTTAATAAAGGAAGTTCCGCTGCCGCACTCTATACTTACATAGAAGAATACTTTCTACAGCTTACTTTCTTGCTGTGGATGATGAAGTAGTCTGAAATTTCATATTCCTTAGAGATTATAGAAAATATAATGGTCTAGCTATAAGGCTATGAATCTATCGTTGAGAGAAGTGAATAGATCAGAATAATCGAAAAAGTGACGATTGAGCAAATATCACAGATGCAATCATTGAATGAATGAATCATAATATTGACGATACAGACATTCCATCATATTTTGAAATACACTCATTCTCAAGAGCAGTTATTCACTTTTACACTGGAGAACTTCGTGAAACAAATCTATGGATATCAGGATTAGTACCAGTAAGATAAAAGAGTTTACAGTGTATTGAATACCTAATTATGCCCTATTCAATCCTCAAACGTAATGCCAGGGACTTTGACTTGAGAAATACTCTATACAGATATTACAGATTCCATCACATGTTTGTTCATTTGAATGAAGCCGTACTTCAATGAGGTCATTGAAGACATAAGAGGCCTTGCGAAACAATGAACTAGTCTGACGAAAATACGATGTCATCTATCAATCGCCGTTAAATTTAATCGCAGTTATTCACTCTCACACTGGAAAACTCTATGAAACAAATCTATGGATATTAGGATTAGTACCAGTAAGATGAAATAGTTTACAGTGAATTGAATACCTAATGTGATGCCAGGGACTGCGACCTGAGAAAAACTATATAGATATTACAGAGTTCATCTCATGTTTGTTTATTTGAATAAAACCGTAATTCAATGACGTCACCTAATGGTTGGGAAACCTTGCGAAACAAGGAGTGAGTCTGACAAAAATGCTATTTCATCGATCAACCGCGGTCAAATTTAATCGACGCTCGCTCGTGTAACCGGAACTCACAACAGAGCAGAGGTTGTACATCATGATTTATAGCTACAGTATCGAATCAAGTGGATTCCACCGTGAGTTCACCTATTCTAAGTGAACTTGAACCTATTACATTATTCAAAGTACGTATGATAATAATAAATGGCCTTTATTCAAATATTCCACAAAAAATCAGTACACAAAGCAAATCATTGAAGGCATTTTCATCACATGGCATAGTGCCGTCTGGGAGAAGTAGATATGATATAAAGCTCCCTAAATGGAATACATTTCTAGGGAAAAATTATTTTGTATAATTTCTAATTTTTGCGATATGAATGCCTATGATTGAAATCTAGGAGGAGATCCATAGCCGAATTGAGAGACAATGAATTCCATGGCATATTCCATTCTCCAGGATATCAATTCTAGGGAAGTTTATTCAAAAATAATCGTATTATAGTTATTGGATTGATTTTCTTAGATTTCATATTCTGAGAGATCGAAAATTCAAATGAGACAGACAATATCTTAGAGAATGTATCTTTAAAATTTCATGAATCTATTTGCTCTCAATTCGGCAATGGATCAAAATATCAAATTTGGGCGCTCATATTGCAAAAACTTGAAGCGATAAAAAGAGTTTATTCTCATAAATATGTTCTAATTAAGGGGCTTAATAGTGAGGATATCGGAATACTTTAAAAAAAGACACCAATAATAAGGTTCACAAGAGCGTGGCGCACAGCCTTAATATAAATAATTGATCGTGCAATTTTGTACGTAGTAGCAAATCAATGCTAGTATTGAGGTAGCTTGTTGTTTTTCTGACCACAGACTTTTTAAGCTGCTGTCACTCATCCTGTGACTGTTAAGACTGTTAATTATTGATTGATCGAATTTTCCCAAATTGAATCAGTGTATCACCAAAATTATTAATCTATTATCAGTTGTTGTAAATACTAGTTCGTTTGATCCCCAAACTTTATGCCCACTCACTTCAATGAATAATGGATCTTAGAGGTCCATTACTATACTTATGTTGTATAGAATATTGCTAAAAATTATACATGTAACATACATTAGCAAGTTTATGGGCAATATTCTGTCGATTATTTGAACTTGAACTTAGA